>NC_143521.1:53926284-54095451 GCF_031878675.1 Megascapheus bottae
TTTATTAAGTAGTTAGCCATTATTCTATTAAATGTTTACTTGTGCTGCAATGAACATTGTTGTGCTGGTGGATTTAGTATGTCCTTGTTTCTGGATGGTTGGGTAAATGCCAAGTAGTGGAATTGCTGGGTCATAGGGGAGTTCTATGTTTAGCCTTTTGAGGCACTGCCACACTGCTTTCCATAGTGGTTGAATGAGTTTGCTTTCCCACCAGCATTGTAGTAGTGATCCCTTCTAGCCACATCCCTTCCAGCATCTGTTGTTATTAGTTTTCTTGATCCTGGCCATTCTAACTAGAGTGAGGTGGAATCTTAGAGTTGTTTTGATTTGCATTCTTTTATGACCAGAGATGTTGAGCATTTCTTCATGTGTCTATAGGCCATTTTTGTTTCTTCTTCAGAGAAGACTCTCTTTAAGTCTTTGGCCCATCTTTTAATGGGATGGTTGTTACTTTGGAGATTAGTTTTGGAGTGATTCAATTTTTTGAGCTGTTGATATATTTTAGATATGAGGCCTTTGTCGGTTGTATGGTTGGTGAAGATCTTCTCCCACTTTGTAGGCTTTTTAATTAATTTACTAGCTATGTCCTTTGCCATACAAAAGCTCCGCAGTTTAATGCACTCCCACTTATCGAGCCTTTCTCTGATTTGTTGTGATTCTTGGTCCTTATTGAGAAAGTTTCGACCTGTGCAAAGATGTGGAACCAACCCAGATGTCCCTCAGTTGATGAATGGATCAACAAGATGTGGTATTTGTACACAATGGAATTCTATGCTGCTGTCAGAAAGAACGACATCGCCCCATTTGTTAGGAAATGGAAAGACTTAGAAAAAATCATATTAAGTGAAGTAAGTCAGACTCAAAGGAACTTAGGCTCAATGGTTTCCCTCATTTGTCATAATCAGTAGAAACCTTGGGCTCTCCTATCAGAGATTTGCAATAGAGCAAAACCTCTATACAAAAGCCCATATAGTATGATGCTAAATGAAAGGATCTCTAGGATATAGAAATATAAACCATATAATGAATGATTGTTGTCCTTAAGGTACTATGTTATCTCTCATCTCTTTTGCTGTCCCTTGATTATCTCATATTGTTACAGTATCTCACTTTGTTACCTGATATATCGGATATATTTGTATTTGGTTATTTGACATTGGATAGGGAAGGGGGAAAAACAAGATGAGGGGTGGGGGTAAGGGGGAAATGGGATCCAAGATAGGTGGAAGGGTATCAATGTATGTGAATTAATGCACCTTCTGTCTGGCAAATATCATGTAACCCTTCTATTAATTACAATAAAAATATATGAAAAATATCTAAATCCTAAAAAAATGTTTACTTGTGATATCTATGACCTAGGTCAAAAATTTAATTAATTTCATCAGAAGTAGAATCAGTACTGTAATTTCATGTAGGATATATGTGACTATGGAATTTGAATTCCTAGCCTGACAATCATAAAATTATAAGCTATATCTATCTGTATATATATAACTGTATACTATAGATTTTATTTTTATATTATACATTTATACACATACACACATATATGTTTCTTATGTATACACATATATAAATGTGTTTATGTACATATATGTACATGAAAAAATGTCTATACAAAGAGAGCTTATTTGGAATATGTGTATATAGTGGGATGGAGTGCTGTTCATTTAATGGCTAGATAAGATAAATTACAAACTATGTTATAAAAGATGTATTTTAAATCCGTAAATGATATGGTGTGGATAGTCATAAGTTGTAGAATTTTACTATACCTTAAAAAATGAAATTGTATGTTGCTTCTCATCTCCTTTGCTGTCCCTTGGGTATCTCATATTGTTACAGTATCTCACTTTGTTATCTGATATATTGAATTTATTTGTGTTTGGTTATTTGAAATTTGATAGGGAAGGGGGGAAAACCAAGACGGGTGGGGGGGAGGGTAATGGGGACCAAGACATGTGAAAGGGTATCAATGTATGTGAATTAATGCACCTTCTATCTGGCAAATATCATGTAACCCTTTTATTAATTACAATAAAAATGAAAGTATTTGAAAGCAACATATTAGATTAAAGAGAGAAAAAAGTACCAAATTGTTAAAATATAATAATAGTAATAATAAAATACATTTTAAGACAGAGATCTTGATATCACCCTTATCAAGAGATATTCAAAGTATGAAAACAGATTGTGGACTGAAATAATAAGCCACCAAGTCTTTCTTCCACATAAATGGTTTATTTCAGGTATTTTTTTTCACAGTGATGGAAGGAACACAGGCTAACACAATGGGGAAAGGAGGATCAATTACTTCACTTGAAAGTGAAATTCTAAGGTGTTCTGAATCCATTTATAGGTGGAATATTTGATTAAAAAAAAACAAACGGTGAAAGCCCTTTAAGAAAGTTGGAATGCCATGGAATTCTGGAGAATGCCTAGAAAGGAAGTCAAGAAATTATGGACTATGCTGAAGATATTCCAGGGCCACTTCACAGAGCCAAGCAAATCACTCACTTCTGAAAGAGAACCAAGAACAGGATAAAGATGTTAATTCCAAAATTTCCTTAGTGAACCTGTACGATTGAAGATGTGTACAATACTTGTGTGAAGGTATAATAATCCACTCCACAGAAGCAGAATTCACCCATTTC
This sequence comes from Megascapheus bottae, assembly GCF_031878675.1. Lineage (NCBI taxonomy): Eukaryota > Metazoa > Chordata > Mammalia > Rodentia > Geomyidae > Megascapheus > Megascapheus bottae. Next base: position 53,928,942 of record NC_143521.1, read on the forward strand.
TGTGGGTGTAGGGGCTTCTATTCAGGGCCTCACACCTTCTGGACAGGTATTCTTGCTGCTAATTCATGCTTTCAGCTCTGATGTTGCTGGATTTTTTTTTTAAATAGGGTATTGCTTCCTGCCATGGGATGTGCCTGTTCATGATTCCGGGTATTAGGCTTCTATCTGGGTTCCTTCCTCTCCACCTGGGATGACAGGTGTGCATTATACTGTCCAGCTACCTGACAAGAAGTCAACTGGTGAACTTTTCTGACTGGACTGGTCTCAAATTGCAAACTTTCCAAAGTGAACACTTCAAGGATGAATATTTTGTGTTTTTGAATACAAGTTTTAAATTTATAAATATATAAGACTTCTCTTTGGTCTAAGTTATCGCATTGCCTGTGAGATTGGAAATGATTCCTTATGGTATAATTAAGTCCATTCCTTAAGCTGTCATGACTTATGGCATTGATTCCAGCCCTAAAGCTAGTAAGTAGTTGGGATATGTTTATTAGTCACTTAACCTCTCTGTACTAAATTTGCCAAAACATTATCCTAATACTTTCCTTAGATGCCTCAACAAATTACTGTCAAATACAAATACAATTATACACATAAATTTTCTTTAAAAAGTCATCTTGTGTGAAGTGACACTGTGGCTTAAATGGTAGAGCACTAATCTTGAGCTGAGCAGGGACAGTGCTCAGGCCCAGAGTTCAAGCCCCATGACCAACAGAAAAAAATAAAATAAAACTTGTGTTGGAGGAGGATTATGAGGGGAAAAAACTGGGAGAAAATGAGGGAAGAAAATGGTTCACAAATAAACATACTCAGTACTCATTACCTGAAAATGTTACTGTATCCTCTGTGTATCACCTTTACAATAAAAAAATCTAAAAAAGAAAAAAGAAAATGAAATTGTTTGTAATACCTTAGTGTTGTAATACTTAGACACTTCTAAAATTGGCAAAGTTGCACAGAGCCTATTTTTACTCCATTTTTCTTGTTCTCAGGAAGATGTTTTTATTTTATTTATTTATTGTTATTGTAAAGTTGATGTACAGAGGGGTTTCTGTAACAAAAGTCAGATAAAGAGCATATTCTTTTTGAACAATGTTACCCCTTCCCTTGCTCTCGCCCAGTTTTTCCCTTTTGCCTCCATCCACAAGTTGTACAGTTCATTTTCCACACAGTGTCTATTGAGTGTCACTGCTGCACTTGTCACCCTTTGTCCCTCCATTTCAGTGATTCCTCTTACCATTCCCCAAACAGATAAACTTACATGCAAGACAAAAGATACAGAAATTTAATAATAATAATAATAATAATAATAATAAATAGCTACAAAGAAAAAACAAGCTCCATTTCCTGGAATTCTTTTCAATAAATGTTAATTTACATGGTCAAAAGCACATAGCTATCGAGCCTTTGTGATCCTCTCCTAAGAATATCCTCCTATGATCTCACTCTGTGTGAATGCCTAGATACTGGTACAGTTTATCTCATCCCAGTGTATTTTTTTTTCCTTTTACCACCCAGTGTATTCCCTTGTAGATTTATGGGTGCATTCCAGTTATCAAAAATGAGGGAAACCATGCAACCTATGTTTCTCTGAGTCTGGATTACTTCCTTTAATATAATTTTTCCAAGTCTTTCCATTTCCTTACAAATGGTATTGCATTATTTCTGATGGATAAGTAGAATTCCATATATATTATATATATGTAGCATATATATCATTTATATCCAATCTTTGGAAAAAATAGTATTTCTACATGGTTGTGCAACTTGTTTTCCTACTTCAAACATATAATAATGTAAAATAATTTCAACTTAGGTTTTCATTACTAGTGCAATGTTCTTTCTTACAAACTATGATGTCTCATTTATATTTATATTCATTCTATGCTTGCATTTACTTATTTTTTAGCTTAGCTATATCTCTCAAACTATTGAGATTTAGACATCAGCCATTCAGTGTAGCTTACTTAAAATAACTAGAGACATTTAAAATAACTAAAACATTCAAGAAAATATTAATAACTTCTTGAGATGAAAGATATGTAAATTCTTTGATATAATCATTACATGATGAACTGAAACATGTATATCAAGACTGAAACAGTGTATCATATCCCATAAATATGTTAAATAGTACTCCATAAATGTATTCAATTATATTATCATTATATGTCAAATATTACTTGTCTAGTAGGATATGGGTGCATTACCTTCACATAAAATACAAGTTTTAAAATAGTAAAGAAAGATCATTTAGGACTCCCTTCTTTTGTGCCTTTTATTGTGGAACATCTATTTTTATGCAGATTTATCATAAGTAAATGTTGGATTTACATATGCTATTTTCCAACAAGCATACAGAGAGAATACATTTTATAGTTGATGTAGCTAAAATTTTTAGCACTTATCAAAGGAGGGGAGAGAGAGAAGGTCATGAAATCAGGTGTTCCCTAATGGACTCTGTCTCCTCGTGGAGATGACAAATAGCGTTATACTTTCAGAATACTAAGTCACAGCCTGACAAAACGAGTGCTGGGGAATGGGTGCTTCTGTGGGTGGGTGGAGTAGAGGGCAGAGGATGATTGGAAATGAGTGGATTGCAGTGAGAAGGCACCAGCTATGCCACATCACCCAGATAATTAGGGGCATGGGGAGATGATGAAGTGATGACACAGGTTAGAATACAGTGCAGACATAAATGGCTCTTGTTCACTGGAAAAACATGCAATACACAATTGAAAGATGAACAAAACTGAGGGCTGGGGTGGGATGGTGAAAATAGTGAGCCAGAGATATGGATCAGGGGTGCTGCACCCATAAACTGCAATCATGGATGGCAGGAACAAAAGGCATATGGTATACTTAATATGTGGCTATTAGGTCCAAAGACTACAAAAGCAATGACTCAATATTTGGGTACTCAATGTTATGGACATGGTCTTGGAGATATGAACATAACTAAATAGACATAAAACCTCATGATGGTCTATATACTCTATAGACGTGTTTTATTATATAGATTGATATGTATAAGACATATAAAACCTCAGCTTAATTTTAATTATGTTCTAAAACCTAAGTGCCAATAATTGTATACAGACATTCCCTTCTTCAATACAGGTTTGTAAACCATGACATTTGAAATATGGTATAAAAATCAATGTTAATAAACTATTTAATAAAAAGAATAGTAACATGAAAAAAAATAAAAAAAATTTTAGCACTAAAATGCCATTGATAAGGATTATATGCATTAATTATTTCACATCATAAAGAACACACTATCCAACACTTTATAATATAATGATAGAGCCATATGAAATAAAATAGAGGTGTTAATGATACAGTATTAAAGAGAAATTCAGATTATAAGACCATATAATATATCTAGGTATCAATCCAAATAAATCATATTTAAATATTATAGTAGTAATCTTTGGGTGCTGGAATTATGAATAACTTCATTTTCTTCCTTCTACTTAAGTGAATTCCCTGTAATACAAATAATTGTATGAATTAAATATCAAAGTAAAAATGTAATTTCACACAAATTGTTCCTGTATAATAAATTACTCAATACCTTCTCATAGCAGAACATTTTCTTTGTGGAAATTTTCTATGAATTTGGCTGGTTGGTGATTGGGTATAGTTATAACACTCTATTATATCCTGGGGAGAAATGGTATAGAAGATGAAGCAGAAATTGGTGTGGTGTCTGCCATCCGAGGGCTCAGGTTAGAGAAGGACAAACCCTGAAGGACGATAGAGAAATCTATTATATATACCAGAGGTGATAGATGCTTCTTCCAGTGGCAACATAGACATCCTGCCGCTGCCCTGAAGAATGATCTTTACTTTTCAGGGTAGGAAGTCCTGTGGACCTGATTAAAGTGCAGCAGTCCTGTCTTGCCTGTGCTTTTACTTTCTGTGTCCCACATCAGCCTCAGGCAGGAAGGGTGAGTACAAGGCAGCAGGGCTGGGAAGGGTGAAATATGTTGTTATTTTCTTACCGATTGACTACGGGAGGCAATATGAATATATAGAACTTAAGTGATGATGGTAATGGTAGTGATTCTGACGATGGTAATGATGATATTGCTCACAGAGAGAATAATGGGGCATAAATGTCAAATGCAAGTATCTGGAGGACATCAATGTGAGAGGAGAAAGGAAAGGAGATATGGAGCGGTGAATAGGAGCAAATTAATGTGTGTGTGTGTGTGTGTGTGTGTGTGTCCTCATGAAGCCCAACAGGAGTTGTTTGAAAAACACAGAGTTTGCTTGTTTTCTCTCATTTGTGGAAGCCAGACTTGGCTTATTATATAAGAAAATTCTTCAAGTGGTATGCAGGTGAATATCAGGATATAACTCAATCATAGTATTACTGTAGTAAGGCTAAATCAAAGTTCAACAAAATAAATACCAGAAACCAGTACTTACAAAAGGTGGGTGGACACTAGCACAACGATGTTCATTGCACCACTGTTTACCAAAGCAAAATATGCCCCTCAGGAGATGATTGGATAAAGAAGATATGGTATTTATACACAGTGGAATTCTATGCTGTCATCAGAAAGAACAACATCGCCCATTTGTAAGGAAATGGAAAATGGACTTGGAAAAAATCATATTAAGTGAAGTAAGCCAGACCTAATGGAACATAAGCTCAATGGTTTCCCTCATTTGTAGTAATTAGTACAAACCTTGGGCTCTCCTAGCAGAGGATTACAATAGCTCAAAACCTAGATACAAAAGGCCATATAGGATGAGGCTAAATGAAAGGACCAGCATATGGAAACAAGAGCTATATAATGTGTGATTGTTGTCCTTAATGTACTATGTTATTTCTCATCTCTTTGTTGTTGCTTGGTTATTCTCATATTGTTACAGTATCTTACTTTGTTATCTAATATATTGTATATATGTTTGTTTATTTGAAATAGGAAAGGGAAGGGGGAAAACAAGATGAGGCGAGGGGGAGGGGAAATGAGGGCAAAAACATGAGAAGGGGTATCAATGTATGTGAAGTAATGCACCTTCTATCTGGTGAATATAACTGTAACCATTCTATTCATTACAATAAAAATGGGGAAAAAAGGTGGGGTGGAGGCAAGGATGGTAGACAAATGAAGTGGGGGAGAATGCAGTATAAAACTCAAAGCATGTCCTACAAAATTAAGAAAATTGAGGGAAGGGGTAGGTTGAGAGGGATGGGTAAAGAATGCTAAAAGGGTGATCAAGACACATTGTATATATAAACTGCTTTGTTGAACATGGCAATGCCTTTGTTCAGTTACTTAATGATAACAAAAGTATTAAATTAAAAAAAGGAAGGAAGGAAGAGAAGGAATGAGACTATGGCTTAAGAATGAATTTATTATCCAGGTGTGGTGGCTCACACCTATAATCCTAGCTACTCAGGAGGCTGAGCTCTGAGGATCAAGGTTCAAAGCCAGCCTGGGCACTAAAGACAATGAGGGGCTTATTTCCAATTAACCAGTAGGATATCGGAAGTGGGGCTGTGGCTCAAGGGTAGGGTGGTAGCCTTGAGCTGAAGAACTCAGTAACAGCACCCAGGCCCAGAGTTCAAGCCCCTTGACCCACAAAAAAGAATGAATTTGTTCAAAGTGTACAGTGTACCTGTAAGGAAACATCACAATTCAGCTTCCTCATATTACAAGTATGGTTAAGAAAAGAATACATAGGACTTAGCTTTATTTCTAACTTCAGGCCTGCCCTGAGAAAGGTGGAACCTATTCCCAGAGGAGAACAGTGAATTACCAGAGTACATGTTCCACAGAAAACAGCCAGACCATTATTATATTCACGTAGGCAGGAAAGAAAACTCAAGCTGTACAAGACAGTTCATTATCTGTGGTCACAAAGAGTGAGGTGTCAACACCGGATTTTATTCCTACTCTACAATTCATGCTCCGATCATGTTTCCTGAGCTCAGGGGAACTGGACAAAGCTCTCTGAGAGGGTAGGAAGTTTGCCACAGCACCAAGTAATGCTGAACATCTGAAAAGAGGTCTGGCATGACCAAGGGGCAGAGCTTTTCTCTTTAGAAAGCCACCTGTGGTGAGTGACTCTTGCACTCAGTTTACTTTTTCTGGATGGACCTCGGGTGCCAGAGCACAAAGGTGAGAGGACACAGTCTCCAGTGAGGGGTGCTGTCAATACTGTGGGGAAGGGATGGAGTTTGCTGGTCAGAGGGCTGGGGTGCTACAGCGCCTCTACGTGATTATGTGTCCACACAAAAGCATGGCAGATATTTTCTTACCATGCAGCATGTATTTGCACCTTTTATCAATTTGGATCTGTACACATAAAACATCAAAGAAATTCAAACACATCTTGTAGATCAGACTGAAGGAAAGGGAGAAAGGACCTCGGGGCATCAAGTGAGGTCCTCTGGTTGAGGGAGAAGAGGGATTTGCACACTGCATACACCTAATTTGTCAGCTGAACCTCTGTTTTCCTCACCAACATGCTTTCTTATACCCAGTGGCATGATACATTTGGCACTGTCTTTGATAAAAAATAGTATTAACTGTCAATACTAAATGAGTTTGCCTTATTTCTAAGAGTATGATTAGAAAATGTAACAGAACTAAAAAAACCCACTGAGGTAAGAAAGAAAATTAAAAACAACACAGGATAAGCAGGAGTATATTCATTGACATTCTAAATAAGATCTGAAGAGTTACAGAATCAATGAAAAGCCAAAGGTGCTGACTGAAAGAAGTTATTTTAAAGGCATGATTTTTTATTTTAAATTGAAAGGCCGAATTAAGAAGTAAAAGATAATAGAAATGAGATAGGGGACAGAATTTGATACTGCAGGAAGAGTAAATAGTTTAGAATTTGAGCATTTGGTTTAAATACACTACCATTATTCAAGAAAATAATAGAGAAATGACAGGAGAGGAAATGTGTGATATGTAGGTAGGATAAGATGAAGAATGGAAGAACTAATAAAATAAGGGTGAATAATTAATGCTCACCTCAGAAAAATCTCACCCATCAAATTAATGCTAGCAGGCTTTCAGCTTGAATAGTTAGATAAATTCCTATGACTTTCACAAGAAACAAATGGAAAATGGTCATACTTTTAACTGCAAAGGCCACCACACTGCCCTTGACATTTTTTTCTAGGGTCTTACATAGCCAATGACTATTATAATCATGTTAGGATAATTGATACAAGACATTACCTTCTAACCACCTTCTGTTGCATCTCCCTGTGGTTATAATAAATTAGAAACTTGATGCATGCTTTCTGACTGAGATATCCCAAGTCAAAATTCCCAGCCAGGGATCTTGATATAGTTTATTTCCAACTTAATAGAACAGATCAAAAATTGCATGCATGGGGGCTGGAAGTTTGGCCTAGTGGTTGAGTGCATGCCTAGCATGCACAAAGACTGGGGTTCAATTCCTCAGTACCTCATACATAGAAAAAAGCTGGAAGTGGTGCTGAGGTTCAAGGGATAGAGCTCTAGCCTTAAGAAAGTCCAAGGACAGTGCTCAGGCCCTGAGCTAAAATCCAGACCTGGCAAAAAAAAAATTGCGTGCACGCTGTTTAAATACAATCCATAAAAACATAGATGTAGGGACAGAATTATTAATAATGTCTATTTGGGGACTGATGCTAGCTTTCTTTCTTTGCTTATTTCTCTTTGCTCTGTATTTTCTAAATATTCCACAAAGAGTGAGTGTCACATCTGTGATAAAAATGTTATTAATACTAAAACCACATGGTTCCATTTTTATGCTAGTCCGTACAGCTTTAAAAAATGTTGTATGCTTAAGAAACAAGAAATTGACCTCCAGCTGTGGTTTGGATGGAAAACAATCCCGTAGGGATTTTCCATCAAAACGATATTTACTTAGCAAGTGTACCAAGCCAGTTCTTTTTCTTCCCTTCCTTCTTTCATGCTGACCATGATGTCACTGTTCTGCATCTTTACCTGGAAGTCCACAGACCTAAGTGGTGGTCCTGCCTGCTGTCGCTGAGGTGAGAGGGTGCTGTGTGGTTACGGAATGAAGCTTCTAGGATGATGGACGCATGCTCTCCTCTATAATGTGATGAGTGTCAGCTTAGCATTCTGAAGAGCTGCTTGAGGATCACAATCACAATACTGCGAGTCTGGCCTGGAGATTTCAGGACACAGTATGCACAGTAGGAGGAATATAAGATGAATCGTAAAGCCATCCATCTTTGAAAGCAAGAGGATAAGGAGGTCTTGGTGGAACCCTGCCCCTGAGCAGAGGCAGGAGCTCTGGAAAGTGTGGCATAGAGCTGAGTGACCACAGAGGCAGCCATGGATGCTAGAAATAGAGACTTAGACCACACACAGAACACACTGAGGAGCTGGTAGGTTTTCCTGTGAGCATTATGCCAAAACAAGTGTCTGATTCACAGGCTGGTCCCCAAAGTATTTAATCTATTAATATTTATCCCTTTAAGCCCAGGATCGTGCCTATAATCTAGCTATTCAGGTGGCTGAGACTGAGGACTGTGGTTTGAAGCCAAATCAGACAAGAAAGTCTACAAGACTCTTTAGTTAAACAACCCTCCCCCCTGTCCCCCAAACACAAGTGGAGCTTGTGGTAGCATCATACTTGCATGAAAAATTGAATGAATAGTGCCCAGGCCCCGAGTTTAGCCTCATTCCTCACACAAACAAACAAGTAAAACAAACCCTAGCAACTTAGGAAGATGTACACTGAAATATTAAAATTTTGAGTTTTTTGAAGGAGAATATAAAATCTTTCCCTTTGATCTTTCTTCTTTGTTTCTAAAGTGTCCCCAGAGAGCCACATAAATTTGTTGAACTAGGAATGTTCTCACATTGCTCACAGATGAGAAGTGCCTATATGTAAACACTTGAAAAGCTCCACCAAAAAACTCCTCGATCTGATAAATTCTTCCAGCAAAACAGCTGAATACAAAATCAACATACACAAGTCACCAGTAACATAGAATCATTAAAAAAGCAATCATGATTATTGTCCCACCCATAACAGCCTCGAAATATAACAAAATAAATAAATAAGCATAAATGTACTCCAGTTATAAACCTAACCAAAGTAGATAAAGAAAACTACAACAAAATTATAAAATATGGAGAAAAGAAATTGTAAATAGATACTAGAAGATGGAAAGACATTCCATGTTCATAAAATAGCAGAATTAATATTGTTAAAATGACTGTATCATGGCAAGTGATCTTTATCAAAATTCCAATATCATTCTTCTCAGAAATTGATACATACTATCCTAAAATTCATATGCAATCCCTAAGTCCCAAATCACTGAAGTAGCTTTGAGTTAAAGAATGATACTTATCTTTATAGAGAAGTCTTAGTAAAAACACCCCGTGGTCTTGTCATGAAAATAGAGTGTCCAGGATAACAGAACAGAGGAACCAAAAGGAAACCCTGTGGTTTACATCTACCTTGAAAATGTGTCAGACACGTCCATTGGAAGAATACCAACCTCTTCAACAAGTATTTCTGGGAGCCACAATTAGAAGTCTGAAAACATGCCTATTTCCTAACCTACACCAAAATATTCCAAATGAATGAAAGACCTTTTGCAACTCCTATGAAAAAATGATAGAGGCAACAGTTCAAGATCTGAAGATTGCAATTCAAAGCCAGCCTCTGAACTCCAATTAACCACCAAAAAGCTGGAAGTGGATCTTATCTCAAATGATAGCATCTCAGCCCTCAGTTAAAGCATCGGGACTTTTCATTAAGCTTATGCACAGCAAAGGATGACCAGAGGGAAGAAACTAACTATATAGTGGGAGGAAACTTCTGCCAACTTGTCATTTCAGAATTAATTTAAAATTATAAACATAATTCAAAAAGGAAGAAAAAATCAGATCATCTAATTCATAAATGGGCCATTGGATCAAACAGTTATTTGTCAGAATAAGTGCAAATGACTAATAAATACATGAAAATGATCAATATATTTAGCTATCAGGGAAATGTAAATCAAAGCCACGTTGACATGCCATCTCATTGCAATCAGAATTGCTATCTGACAGATTGCAATGAATCCCATTACATTTACAATTAGTACACACCTACCCACACAGATGACATTTATTTCTTGCCAGTCACAACTATAATATCAAGAATACATATCTGCTGGCAAATACAGGCAAATTAGAGCAAAGATTGCTCTTACTCTACATAAGCATCTCAAAACATATTAGAAGGTGAAAGAAAAAAAACAATGTCTTAGAACTTGACTACTCTACTAAAATCTCATATACTGTATAACATAAACAACAGAAAGTTATTTCCTCCCACTATAGATGCTGGGAAGTACGAGGTCAGAAGATTGGTTTGATTGTGTTCTGGTGAGGGACCTCTTAGCTGTTGAAGTCAATTGACTTTTTTTTTTCTTGCCAGTCCTGGGGCTTGAACACGGGGCCTGAGCACTATCTTTGGACTCATTTTGCTCAAGGCTAACACTCTGCCACTTGAGCCATAGTGCCACTTCTGGCTTTTTCTGTGTATGTGGTTCCGTGGAATTGAGCCCCAGGCTTTGTGCATGCTAGGCGAGCACTAGGCCACACGCCCAGCCCATCAGTTGACTTCTTGTCATGCCTTCACATGGCAAAGAAAGCAAACAAACTCCTTTGCACTTCTTTCCCAAGAGCAGAACTTACTCATAATGGCAGTGCCCTTATGAATCACTCATCTTCTGAGTGCCTATCTCTTCATACCATATCAGGGACTGGACTTAACATATGGAGTTGGGAGAATACAAACATTCATCTCAGCAGACAATAACAGCATGGGGTAACTCTTGCTAGTGGCTGAGCACCATTAGAAAGGCAAAGCTCCACACTTGACATGCGCTCAGGTGCGGGATGATGGTAGTTGGTGGGCAGAAAGAAAATAATGATGGAGGCCAAAAAAAAAAAAGGAGGTAACGAATGAACAGAGTCCTGAACTCTGCCTTGAATAGAGATTACTAACACAAGAAGGCTAGGTCAAGATGATTCTCTGATTGAACATAGCTGGACTGAGTGGTTATGGCTGATAGCAGAGAGGAATTAAGAGGTCCCTGAAGCAATCAGAGAAGCAGAGTGCTGGTGATGGCTTGGGAGGAACTGACAGAACAATCTTCAATGACAAGACAAGCTGACATTCTGCTGTTTCCTATTCCCCCATCCTTCTCCTTCCCTCACCTTTAATGATTTCTGGATGTTCTGAAATGGAACCTGGCAGATGGCATTTTAAGCAACTAAAAATGTCCTTGCATCTCCAGGTTTCAGTCTGATTTATTCTTTCTATCAGAGGGAGATTAGGATGCTGTTGGTAATTAATGATTCAACACAGTCCTTTGCAGAATGAAATAGAATCTGCTGGAAGCCTAAATTGCAACCATAAGAATTCAAAGGACACAAGGCGGCTGATTTGTGATTGTCGCTTTTCCTCAATAAAAATTAAACTGATTACAAAGAGCTCGCAATGAGACAGTGTCTTGCAGAAGTAATGTTTCTGACATTTCACTGAGTGTTTACCACAAATATTCAAATTTGTCATTATTGACATTCTTTAGAAAAATAGGAAGAAAATATTATTTTGGTCTAGTGATGCTTCTGTGTATTCACATTTGTATTCATACATAGCTGGTTGAAAAATTAAGAGAATTCTGAGATTTTTCTGTCATCTTTGTTTTAAGCATAAGAATTTTGGTGGAGGATCTTGGAAGTAAACATCACAGAACTTTTCTTTGAGATATATGCAATCATACAAAGGGTATCTATCGTGTGTGTGTGTGTGTGTGTGTGTGTGTGTGTGTGTGTGTGTGTTTGTGTGTTGGTGTTGCAGCTTGAACCCATCCTTAAAGTAAGTGTTCATGTTATTTTCTAATACAAAAGTCTATTGTAGGTGTTCAAAATATTGTAACCAATTAAACTAGGCTAATTGTCCACAGTAGGTTGTCAGCTATGATTGCATCACTGTCCACACCACTGTCACTGTTAGTACACAGCCTCCTTGTATTCCTTTGCGATCTTATCTTTAGGGATTCTGTTGGTGTTGTACTGTGTCCACATGAAGGTTTTCTTCTTTCTGTTCATCTATGGCCTGAGTCCCCCAGCCTGGTTTCTTGGCCCAGAGCTTGTGCTCCCAGTTAGGAGAACCCTGTAGGCAGCAGAACTGGGGATCCCGAAGCATTCACACCCACCCTCACACCCTTCATGGAAGACTATTACCATCACAAGCAGTGCACAGTAATTGTGTGAGTGGCTGGCAGAAAAGACTCAGACTCTCACTAGTGTTGATCTTCTCCGCTGTATTTCACCTGAAATGATAGTTTCAGGGGAAACAACTGACATTTTAAATAAGCATGATCTTCCATAGAAATACCATCTAATATTAATGCTTTCTACTGCAACAACTCCTTTCCAAGGCACAAAGCATCCAGAATTCCTTTCTTTATTGAAGAGATTCCTAATACAATGACACCCAAACCATCAGCTGCCTCCCACATGTGCGCTGACAGCTGGGGTGCTTTTCACTCTCTCCCCATTATTGTTCCTTCTCACAGATTAGATTGAAATGGTAGCATTTCACTGGAGTTCAATCCGGTTGGCAAGGCGGGGCGGGGGGGAGTTGAAGTTCTGCAGATTGGCAGACATAATTATCACATTTGCTTCTCTGCATGTGGTATCTATGTAATAGTCTCCATATTTATCTAGTGTTAATCAGAAAAGAGTTTAATCAGTTGGAGTGGGTTTTTTTCCCCCCACAGCTCTGCCTAGAGAATTAATCCAAGAATGATTGTCCTCCTTTCTGATATGAGGTTACCATGTTTTCCTGGCTCCAGCTGTGAATAAGAGGTACTACCAAGGAGCCTGGCCCTCTTAAGTGTTCAATAGGCAGGGAGATAGGCCTGTGGAGAGTCCTGGTGTCACTCATTCTGCAAGAACTAAGCACAGCAGGACTTATCGTGAATGCAAATAATCTGAGAATGATGTCCTCAAGGAAACGGAATACTGTTCATCACAATCTGGAAGCTGAGTTAGTAAAACGGAGAATCAAGGGTCTAGTGATGCATCTTCTTATTGTTATATGTGAAAAGAGGATGTGGATAATAGTTATTGGGTGCTGTGAGAAACTTAAGGGATGAGCTTATCTGTCGGTCTCTTTCCCTGTATCATGAGAAGATGATAGGATTTTTTTTTCCCCAAAGTCATTTAGTTATTTAGGGACAGTTCATAATTTGCATAGAGGAAGAAGTCAGGACATGAAACCAATTTCCAAGTGGGAAATGCATTGTCAATTTAAGATGTCTTTGAATTGCAGAGATGGAATAAACCTTCAAGCATGTATGGTCTGCCCTCCATTCTCCACCTCCTCCAGAGAAGCATGGTCCAGCATTTTCATGCTCTACCATAATATATGGGCATCCATATAACATGAGGAAATAGAGACTGAGGGCTTCAGGACAGGATTAGATGGAGGGGGGAGTCCTGGTGATGTCATTCTTTATAGTGAGATTCACAGTAATAACAGCAATCATTGTGGTTCTGGGGCAGAGAGGAGAAATCTAATACTGACACCACAGACGAGCTGCAAGGGCCTCCCATGAATCTCGTTACTTTAACCCTTTCCAGGTGCTATGTGTTAGGTGGCATTTCTTTTATGTAGACATGTGATTTCATATGTTCAGCAAACTTCTCTGGATTAGACAGATGTGACGTGACAGAGGTAGAATTAATTGTCTAATGGAAAAACGAGAGCTTGTCTCTTGAGCACAATGCCATATTGTCTGGCCTGTACCCCTTCATGCTTAGAACATAGGTTCAGGTTCAAAGAGATTACTCAAGGTGAGGCAGAGAGACAGAGAGACAGAGACCGGAGTTTCTCCAGGTAGGGGTGCATCAAAAGCAATGAAAGATGTTTAAGCAGAGATGAAAGCTCAAGGCAGATGGAAGTTAAACGTGAATGAACACAGCTAGTTAATTTTGATCCTCCTGTTGCTGTGAGTCTTGTAAGGAGGGCCATCAAATGGCCCACTGCCTCCCTTGTCTGTTTATTTAGTTTGTGAGCTCACCAAGCAGAAACGCATCTCTTCTCTGCGGCACTCCCATAAAAGTTAAATAACGCTTCTATTAAAAGACACCAGGAAGGCTCATTCCCATTTGCTTGGAGGCCTATTTACCACTCTCCTTTTTCTAGTGTGACCATCCATAAAAGAATAATTTTATTTTCCCTGTGGGTTTGGCAGACTGATTCCAATTATTTGAAATCTCTTTCTGGATGAGAAAAACGGACAATGTGAGCCACACTGAACATTTTAGGCACACCTGGAAAGAGAATAATGATAGGGTGCTGCTTTAAGAAAATCACATTGTGCTCCAAAGGCCACACTAAGTCCTTTGCCTGTTTTGATCCCCGAGATGCTCAGAGTAAGTGGCTGAGGGGAAGCCTCATGGCCTCATGGTGAGGTGCAGATGAGGAAACTGCCGCCTCAGAGAGTGGATGCGCCTGCTCAAGGACATGGAAAAGAAGGTGACAGTGGCAGGATAGTCAGAGATTTCCACTACGGGAGCCCACTATGGGACTGCAGGGGAAATGATGTCCAGGTGTTAGAGTGGATGGGGTACCCTCTTTGAAAACTGAAAACGTGATCTGAGACCTGAAGACCTGAGGTAGGTGTAGGATGGAGAGAAATGGAAGCAAAATGACTAAGGGACAACAGTCTCCAAAGAGCAAGAAGTGAGCACTGTGTGGAAAGAGCCAAGATGATGGGATGACCGGGCTGAGATTCCCATCTGCACAGTGTGTCTTGGAGGTCCCCACGGTCAGCCATGCTGTGACCCACTCTTGATCCTGTTGGTTGCCGCTGAGATGATGAAAACAGAACAGCGGCTTTTGCATTCTGGGGACTTTCACCAGGGAACTATCCATGAGGTGGAAAACATGGAAGGGAAACATGGAAGGAAACTGAGATGGGTGCAAAGACTTTCCAAAACAGTTTTCCTCTAAGAAGTCTGAAGGGGGCGAAAGATAAAGGAGATAAAACCCTGTGTGAATAGTGTGATAGGACCCATCAGGAGACGAGGAAGGGCCATGATAAAAGAGAGAGAGGAAAGGGCAGGGTACTGCCTGGACCTTAGCCTCTGTTTGAAGAGGGATTTGTATACTTTTAAGAAGTGTGCGTGAGTGTTCCTTCCTGTTTGTCTTGTTTCCATACTTTGCTTATTGCTTACTATGGTGTCACAAATACCATCAATGTATAATATGTATCTTTTTATTATTATCTCTATGTAACTGTACAAAGAAGTTGCCATTAAACAAAGAAGCTTATCATCAATGTTACCTCTTTCAACATCCCTACCCATCCTTTCTCTCCTCCCTTCCCTCACACTTCTTAAATATGTAGGATATACAGTGGATTTTTGTCTGCATTTTCTCACTCTTCCTTCATCTACCCCGTTCTCCTTGATCCCATCCCCCCTTCAGGTACCTGCTTCCTATACTTGAATTTTGCCTTTCTGGGGAGTTACCCTATTTGAGATCTCCTTGAATCTGCTCTATTTCTGTTAATCCATTTGTACATACTTGCATACCATTCAACTTGTTTACTTATAAACTGATAAACTAAATCTAGCTTCCACATTGAAGAAAAAACATGAATCCTTTGTCTCTGTGGGCCTGACTCATTTCACTTAACATTACATAGCTTTCTATTCACGGTGGTTTCATTACTTTCCCCAATGATTCTAATTGATTTTCTCCCTTATAATTAAATGAGATAATCAGCTAATTAACTTATTGTCTCATATTATCAAGGAATCCATTTGACCATGTTTAACATGCTTGATACTTTTCTGAATTTAATGATAGAAAGATTGATAATAGAAGTACATAACTCTTGCCCCCAAGATGCTCTGCCTGTCCCATAATATCAGACAATATCTATACCTTATTTCACAATGCTTTGCATAGTATATTGACAAACACAAATAAACTCTTTTTTGTGTGAGATCCTTAATCAATGTGAAATAATTTTGAATAGTTTAAGGGCTTTCTTTTTGTATGACTTCCATTTTGTTTTTGCCTTTTCTATTCCTTCATGTTCATCTGTATTTTTAGTTGTGATTGTACATAATCTATACACTATATTTGATGCAGAACTTTATTCTGTAATGTACTTTTTCAAAGTAATAGCAAGACTACACAATTTAAAATGAACAAATAATTTGTACAGCTTCCTTATAGGAAAAGAATCACAAATGACCAGTGAATATATTAAAAGTGATTAGCATTACTAGCCATCAGAAATACAAACATTATGGTTATCCACACTCTCCAGAACAGTTCAAATTAGAAATACTGATCAAAAATGAGGTATAGCAGGTAGAATTATATGATACTTCTGTCAAAAGAGCTATTGTAAAACATAATTAAATTGGCAGATGAGTATATAACTAAGACCCAGAAATTTGCAGTTATTCTTCTATTTATGGCTAAGGAAATAAAAAGTTATCGTGGCACACAGAAATTTTATTCTTTATAGCACTTTTGCTCATGAAAAATGAAATCCAAAATGTTCACATTTTAGTCAATAAATACTGTCCTATAGTAATACAAAGTAATACTAACCCTTTACAAAGGGGAACAAACCAATGGTGTTTACATCTTGAGAGAATCCAAAACTATTATGCTGCAGGAGAGAAGCCAGACATTAGAGGGCATAATGGAAACTATATGATTTCACTATTAAACACAAGCTTCATCTATGGGACAGAAATTAGCACAGTGTTTGACCTGGAAAGGTGTCAGAATTCACTAACATAGACCCAAGTAAAGTCTCTGGTAAAAATCCTCTGACTTTTGATTGGAGTGGGTGAAATGAACATAAAAAAGTCAGAGCTCATCAAATTTCACTCTTTTACTATGACTGAACATCCATGACCTCTGTGCCTATTAATCCTCCAATGGGTTTCAGGAAGAGAAGGTGTATGGGAGCTTAGACGCATGAGAAGTATCCAATGTACCATTGATGGCCTGAAGATCCTATCAAGAGGCTGGGGATACAAGAGGCCTTTGGGAGTTGACATTGTTGGATGTGTGTCCTGCACGCACATATTGCTGCACTAACACACACACACACACACATACACACACACACACACACACACACACACACAATATCATCGATCTCAAGAAAGTGAGACTGATGGAGAGGCACCATGATTTTCAAGTACAAGGTTTAGTCAGATGCCTTTTGCTTTCATAGCTAGTGGGGTATAAGAAACTAATACAACAAAGATAGGCTTGTGAAATACAGATTCTTGTATTACTGGTGGGGGGAATGTACATATTTTTATGTCTGTAACTGTGTTCTGCCCTCATTGACCCATTACTAACTTTTATCAGCTAGCCAAACATTATTTTGATACCATTATCATCCTTCTTAAGGAAACCCATAATGGATGCATTTAATTATTTAGTTTACAAGTAACTCATTTTTTTTCCTTTGTTACCGAGTATGGCAGACTGCCTCTAGAGCCAGCCATTTTTTTTACATTTTCATTCTCTTTATTTCTAAATTTTAATATCAGGGTAATATATGGAGGGGTTATAGTTACACTTGTAAGGTAGAGTACATTACTTCTTGAACATTATTACCCCTTCCCATGTTTTTCTCCCATGTTCCCTCCCCCCTCTCTTTTTAATTTTATTCTTTTTTCTTGATTTTTGTTTTTTTATGACCTTTAAGTAGTTATACAAAGGGATTTTAATTCAACCAATCAGTTTATGGTTAACTGCAATGCTATATTTTAATCCATGAAAAGAAGATTCACTTCTGGATATGTCCTTCGCACTTTAAAACCTGTCCACCAGATTGTTGGAACTGCACTGAGCTTCTGAAATATACTACTGTATGTTGAGGCATTTTTCTGTATCACTGAGCCATTGCACTCTTCCATCTATTTTTCTGATCCAATATTGGTGATATAATTCCTTTTATAGCTATATGATAAATATAGAGATTAATTTTGATCAACTATGAAAATGTGTGAACAATGGAGACAGTGTGCTAACAATATTGTGTATTCTATCACCATAGACATGACATGTTATATATATATTATATAATATATTACATATTAACATTATTTCAGGTGTCCATTCTACAAATATTTACAAGTTCTTCTTTTATTCTGTACATTGTGGCTAGTAGTAGAGAGAACAAGAAGCAAATTTGGTAAAAAGAATTTGAGATCTGGGCAGGGAGTTTGGCCTAGTGGTAGAGTGCTTGCCTAGCATTCATAAAGACCCAGGTTTGATTCCTCGGTATCACATATATAGTAAAACAGCTGGAAGTGGTGCTGAGGCTCAAGTGGTAGAGCTCTAGCCTTGAGAAAGTCCAAGGACAGTGCTCAGGCCCTGAGCTCAAGCCCAGGACTGGCAAAAAAAAAGAATTTGAGATCTGAATTTTCAGGGCTCAAGGTAGAATATGGAGACTGGAATTACTTTCTAAGAGGTAGTATCATCCAGATTCTTCAGGGAATAGTAGTTGTTTGCCATCTGGTTCTAACCAGTATCCATGTGTTAGGAAAAATCTTACGGGTATCCCTATAAATACCATGAAGTCTCTTTAGTACATACATGATTTGTCAGCACCTTTTTAAAGTCAGGTATGCAGTTCCTTGGTAGGTGCCTATAGATTCCCTGTACCTCTCACAGACCTATAAGCATTGTAGGTATTTGCTGGTGGTTATTGGATAAACAATGAGATTTCAATGTCAAGTACCTCAAGGAGAATGACATGCTTTCATCCAACTCAAGCTCCAATAATTATCACACGGTTTCTCTCACAGTTCTAGAGGCTCCAGGATCAGTGCCAGCAGGGATGGTTCTCCCTTCTTGTGTCTTCACATGGCATAGCGTTGCTCTTTGCTGTCTCTCTCTCTCTCTCTTTTTTTTGCCAGACCTGGTCTTGACCTCAGGGCCTGAGCACTGTTGGACTTCCTCAAGGCTAGATAGAGCTCTATCACTTGAACCTCAGCACCACTTCTGGCTTTTTTTTCCCATGTATGAGGTACCAAGGAATTGAACCTGGGTCTTTGTGCATGCCAGGCAAGCACTCTGCCACCAGGACAAACTCCCAGCCCCTGGTGTCTCTTTTGAAAAGATCAGTGTTCTCTTTGCAACAAGATTTTTCAGTATTCTAATCTCATTTATTGTTGGCCACTTCCATAGAGGTTTATCTCCAAACAGTCACAGTTGGAAATAATGGCTTCTACATGTGAATTTTGAGTGGATACAATTCAGTCTATCATATATATTTGTAGATAGAAAATTAGGTGCAAAACAAGATCTAAGTACTACACTAGTCTAACTTCTGACTCTTGCTGCTAGTGATTGCCTGGATTGGTGGGGGTGAGGATTCTGGAAACTCTGGGGCTTGGAAGAGCACCATAAATGAGACAATCAACAATATGTGCTAGGATGTAGGAGGACAGGACCCATGACAGGAGCACAACATTGGTTATCCTGTGCTTCACTGTATCAGGTGCTGTCATTATCTTTATTTTGTGTAACTGGCCAGACAAGTATTTCCTCTCCTTTATATAATAACTAAAATGAAGAATTCAAACACAGACAAAAGTAAAAGAAATTAAACACAGCAAGAAGATAAAAAAATCGCCTCATTTGGTAGAGTTCATTTCGGTATTATTTTGTATGATCATATACACATAGCTATTGAGCCTTTGCGATCTACATCTATGAATATTCTCCTATTCTCTTACTGCCATTGTAAATGTCTAGAGATCTGAGTAATTTATCATGTCCCATTGTATGTTTTCTTTTACCATCCAGTGCGTACACACACACACACACACACACACACACACACACACACACATTCTAGTTACCCAAAATGAGGGAAGCTATGCAACTTATGTCTCTTTGGGTCTAGCTTACTTCACTTGATATAATTTTTTTTCCAAGTCTTCCCATTTCCTTATGAATGGGGTGATGCCATTCTTTCCGATGGAACCATAGAATTCAATTGTGTATATATATACCACATTTTTGATCCATTTGTTTACTGAGTGTCATCTGTGTTGGTTCCATATCTTGGCTTTAGTGTGATCTTGTCTGTTGGGAGGATAAACGGGCACAGGAAAGGTCTGACAAAGAATGAACAAATACAGCAGTAGTGATACTCACTAGATATGGGCTTGAAAATGAACTATACCGCTTGGTAGGGATAGGAGGCAAATTGGGAGAGAGCAAAGGAGTGACATAGTTCTAAAAGAAATGTACTCTTTACCTGAATTATGTAACTGTAACTGCTCAGTAGATCACTAACAATAACAGTAAAGTGTTAAAAAAGGGGGGGGATCTAAACATTTTACCTGTGTGGGCAGCTAGAAGTAGAATCCATTCTCACTAGTTCCTTTGCTTTGTCCTGAGTTTAAATTCCTCTAATATTAAGCATGTTCTTAGTTCTTTATTTTATATTACATTGAAACAAAGACGTATTTGTTGTTCAAATCACAGTGTTAAAGGAAGTTGAAATGTGACCAACTTTTACAGATTATCAAAAGTTAATGCTTTTTAAAAAAAAATGTAGTGAAACTTCTTGTCAGTAGATATTTCTAGGTCTTCCAATACACAAAATGAATGAAAAGCAGAGTTAGAGGGTATAAGGATTCCCCTTTGTCACCCTTAGAAATACTCACATATCTTGAAATATCCCCCATGAAGCCTTAGGATTCTGAGGAGTGTGATTTGTAACTCAGCCTTCTTGTTAAGTTGAAAACTAAGGCACAGAAAGGTGCACACACACAAACAAATGACTTGTTGAAGGTCACATAATTAACTCCCTTCAGGCTAGAATGCTACCCTGACCTCTTGATTTCTATTCCATGCCTGCTCTTCATACACAGGTAGTGAAATCTTTTTTAAAATTTATCTGTGACTTTGTGGCTTAGACTCTTCTAGAGTCACAACTGAATTACATAGGGCACATGAGATTTTCTGAGAACATCCCAAAGAAAACAAGGTAAATTGGAAAAGTGCAGTGGGGTTGGTGACAAACAATTGAAATTCTTCTCAGTTAAATGCCCAGATGAAAAGGCCAAGGCAAACACCGTTGTACAAAAGGAGAGAAATGAAAAGTCAAGTCTGAAAGCTTTGCAGTTGCCAATGTGAAGCCATAAGGACTTAGTTCCAGAACAAAGAAATGCCACAGCCCCTGAGCACTTCCATGCTTCAGTTCTGGTTAAGTACCCAGCCTCCTTCACCTTTGGCCTGCTGTTTAATGAAGGGTCCAGACATTTGCACTGGTCTGAAAGACTGAAGGTCCACAAAACCCATCTTGCAGTACCTTACAGGAATTTCCTCCCCAGATTCTAACTTTGGAATATGCCTCAACTTTTACACCCAGTCAGCCATCTCTTACCAGTGCTTGATAAGGACAACCAAGGAAAAATCATGAGATGTATTGTGAGAAACTAATTTCATATCATCTATATTTTCTAACAAGCCATTGGAGAAGGGATGAGGTTCCTTCTCACAGATGAGAAAAAATGAAGCTCAGAAAGGTTTGGTGAGTAAAAACACACCAGGGATTTGAACCCAAGTCAGTCAAAAGGATTCCCAGGGTTTCCAGAGACCACTGGGGAAATGAGAACTGGTCTTCAACAGTTTTTCTTGGGAAAACAGCTAGACTACATGTTCCAAGCTGTGTGCCTCAGCAGAGCCCAGGAAACAGACTTGTGACCAATGAAACATGAGCAAAGCCTATAAGGCCATGTACGTTAAAGTAGACGTTGAGGCCCCATTTCCCTCTATAGGTCTTAACTGAAAAATCCACCCCATGTCGCTTATCTCAATGGTTGTTTTAATAGCAGATTCAAAGCCCTGACTCCAGTTCAAGATCCAGGGAAATTTTGTAGCCATACTGTCCCTTCTCCTTGAAAGTCATTTACTTTTTTCTATCAGAATTGACGAAGCATTTGATGTCGGAATATCCAAACCCAATTTCTTCTTTCCCTCAACTTTGGCATAGATTTCAAAAGCACCCAGATCTGGCGATGTGTATGAGTACTTTCAAATGTCTGTTTCTAAAATATTTCCCTTAGTATAGTTGAGGAAGAACTTGTTTTACAAAGGGAAGGAGATGATGCCTGATTTGTGGGCTGTGGGTAGTAATGAAAAATTACACCCTAATTATCAAGAAAGAGAGTTGAGGGCATTGACTAAAGCATTATTAAATTTTCAATACTAAAATTATTACTCCATATGGAATGTATTTACTTTTATAGGTTAATGTGAAGCAGCTATATCTCAAATGAACTGGCCATTTACCCATCCTACCCTGTAGACAAAGGCATCATAAATGTGACTTGTGATGGCAAAATTTATGTGCCAACTTAACTTGGCTAGAGTATTCCCATATATTTTATGGTACGTTATTCTGGCCATGACCATGAAGAAATTCAGAAGTAGTAGGTTGAGTAAATCAAAATATCTTCCATAATATACATGGGTGACATGCAATTTATTGAAATCCTTACTAGAATTTTGTACACCATACAAAGTCTCTGTACCAAGAGACTCTTGGGGCTTGTACTTCAAGATTCTGTTTGAAACGATATCATCATTTCTTCTGGTTGGTCTGAAATTAAACTATTAGCCCTCCATTTGGCTTGCCATGTTATACTATAGATCCTGGAATTTACCAGCCTTCTTAATCACATGAGCCAATTCATTCTAATCCATTGCATCATAAAAATAGACACATTCATTCTGTTTCTCTGGAAAATTCAAAT
The DNA here is from genome assembly GCF_031878675.1 of Megascapheus bottae. NCBI lineage: Eukaryota > Metazoa > Chordata > Mammalia > Rodentia > Geomyidae > Megascapheus > Megascapheus bottae. The sequence goes on from NC_143521.1 coordinate 53,951,786, forward strand.
TGCAGATTTTGGTGCTAAGACTGGTGCTACAAAAACAGAATTTTGGGGATGAGTTTTCTTATTGCTACCTACAGTGCTAGAAGTGGCTTTCCAATATTATTACATTCAAAGACCTTGGTAGTTCTGGTATGATCTGGCAATGGAGGTCTTGAAACGATCACATTAGGACATTCGTGGCCAGCCTTTTATAACAAGCAATACACAAATGATAGCATATATGATACCATGAAATTTGTGAGTTTCCAAAATTACAAATGTAATGAAGCCATCTAATACTCTTAATGTTGTGGGGGCAAAATAAGAGAATAAAAACCTGAGCTCAGGTTTTCAAATTCCTGAACCCAGTACCACAAAAGAACAAGGATACTTCTAAGTGTGCCCCAAAGTGTAACCTGCTCTCTCCTTGTAGAGACAAGCTGAGGTTCCTAAGACCTAACCCAGAATCTCATCCAATGACTGACTGAATCCCAGGTATTTTGTGCTCCCAGACTCACAAGCATCATTGGTTGTTAAGTAATGGAAAGCAGAAAGTTTCAATATGGATTATGGAAAACTCCCAGTGCATCTAGGAAAATTAAGCCCTAAATTCTGATGCAGAACTTGCACCCCAATTAACTGAGTCTTTTTTCTTCTCCCTGAAGAGATTAATATTTCCTCACTTTGAGAGACTTTAATGGCCCTTATGAGGAGTAATATTCCCGTAGTATAGGAAGGGGATTTTTCTTGTCTTGTTGGTCCTTGCTTTTACAGATATACTGAATAATGATGCCTCAAAAATCATACCTAAAGCTATGTGCCTCTGGATTATTTTAGAACTGGCTTAATTTGTCTTGTGATAGTCAACTAATCCACTCACATTTTGCCTGAAAATGATGCAGTTAGATTTAGTATTCAAAACACTGCTGTATTTCCAATATTGGGTAAGTTGTAACATTCTTACTCTTCTTTTGTGTTGTCAGAATTTGCCAATTACACATGTACGGGACAACTTAAATAGCCACATGTCACTTAGGGACAAGTTTTGTTGGCAAGAATTCTCTCAAACACTATTTTGGGAGCATGTTGGCTCACGCCTGTAATCCTAGTTACTCAGGAGGCTGAGATCTGAGGATCAAGGTTCAAAGCCATCCAGGTCACAAAAGGACCTGAGACTCTTATCTCCAATTAACCTCTAGAAAATAGTGAGTGTGACTTGGCTCAAGGGTAGGGTGGTAGCCTTGGGCTGAAGAGCTCAGGGACAGTGCCCAGGCCAACCTCAAGCCCTATGACCCACACAAAAAAATTAGTTTGATATGCAATTGGCAACACACATGCTGTGTGATGCTTTTTAGAGCCAAAGCTTCCAAAATCTTAAAAACTCCAGTTCTCAAGGGCTTTACATGAAGCCCTGAGGCCCTGTTTCTATATGGAGCTTGCTGAGGTTTGAGGAAAACATTGTATGCAGCATTTGGTCCCATTTGAGACTATTTATGGCGTGAAACTCTTATTTAGAGGGCATTCCTGGACTGTCTCCCAGCATTGCAGTAACCCTTTCACTGCTTGGTTGCCTTGTTGGCAGATAACTGAATTTGGATAAAGTCTCTTTCTCTGTTATCAAATACTGCTTTAGTTGCAGATTGTCTGATCAGGGAAGATTTTTTTTGTTAGTTTTAAAGTATCTCTGCCAGACTGGGAAAATTTCTAGTCAAGAATCATCCTATGGATTTACTCCATTATGGATAAAAGGGATTCCAATATCTGCCCCTTTTCATTTTACTGTGGATAGTTTATGAAGAAGAGAGCAGAGCAGCAAACTCCTCAGCTACACTATTTGGCTAAAATCAGCGTCTATTTAATAGATACGTAACTAATTCAGTCACTTATTATTCATTAATTTGTCTCTTATTTACATATTTTATTATTCATTTGGTTTCTCATGAAATAATTGAAGACAAATGACCAAGTTTTACTTGTCTTCCTTATTCTAGCTAAAAGATAATCCAATGTTTAAATAGAAAATTAGATTTATCTGCTTTACAGGCTTCTCTTTTGTTTGTTCATGTTTGGTAAAAAAAAAATAGGTAGGTCAAAGAACTAAATATTTAATGTTTTGAAAATGATTCTACAAGCATTTAACCATCATTTTCAAAGTTAGGAGATATTAGAGGCTAGGGATCTTTAGAGTCAGTGTTTTCCTATATTACTTAGTTTCCCAATTTCCACAATGTTTATAGATGTTTCCTGGATACCAGCTTGTTTTCTCTTATGCCAGTTTGACTTCATGGTCTCCATGGAATTTTAGTTATAGCCCACTGCTTCCCAAGAAATATCCAGCATAGAAAGCAGGTGACAAAAGAGATAGATGCTGCTCACTTCATAATTTTGATGAATTACTAATAAGCTAGAACACTGGTTTTGGACCCCTGTGTGGATGGTAAGCTCTGGGGAAGCAGGATATGTGTATCTGCTTTATGCCTGTATCCTAGTCACCTGACTTAGTATGAATGAGTATTCTCTGGGTAAATACAATTTTTGTTTTTTGTTAAATAGAGTATCAGCAATAAGTTGCTCAAATGAGAGACAGAGGCAAGAAAAAAGAGAAAGAAACAATGGAAAAATGAACACAATAAAAAAGGAAGCACGGTTTTAGGAGTGATTGAAACATGTTTGTTGTACCAGTGATTGGATTTTCCCTGGTAACTTCTATGAAAATTCCTCTCAGTCGAGTCTCTGCAGAAACCATTTCATTTCAAGCTCAGTGGAAAGACACTTACAAGGAATTGCAAACTGTTTTGACACAGTGGCAATGATTGTAATGGACAAAACTTAAGCCACATTGATTTTTGCTCTCTGAAATTCATTCATGCTCTTCAATAATACTCCCCTTTGGTTAGAACCTACACCTATGACTTACTTAAACCTGTGGACTTTGGCAATTGTCTCACTCAAGATTACATTCCATTATGTAAAATTGTTTCATATCAAGAGACTTACTCTAGAGAGTTTTCTAGTAACTTGTTGATTATCTCACTCTGGATAATTGTTCTAGTAATCATTTTAAGCCACAAAAACAGCAAAAGTAATATATATGTGTTTTGTTGGAATAGTTAAGTTTGTAGTAGTATTGCTACACTGCATAGAAAATTAAGACAGTGACCTCAGTAGTAAGCAGAATGGAAATACGAATAGAATCCATTTTATAGTGTTGTTATTGGCAATAGCATGTTAATACAGCACTCAAGTCTTAGACATATAAAGGTCATATAAGCTTTGCTACTGTAACAAGTCGTCACACAGTGCCTTGAAGTGATTTAAAATCAAAGTATTTTTCTCCTTTGTGTTTTTATAAAAATATTACCTGATGGATTTTCTCCTAGTTTGGCTCAGATTTTCTAGTCTCATTCTCAAATTTTTGTTTTTCCTTTTCTTATTACCCATTCTCTGAAAGGTCTGGGTAAGAGCATTTCTTTCCTTTGCACCAATTTTTAAAGCTTTTCTAGAAGTAGCCCATTGAGCCTTCATTAAATAACAAACTCATGATCTTACCGTTGTCCAGTTGTTTCTCTGCCACGTGAGTCACAACTTCAGATTGATATTTAGTTATTTTTAGTTAGGGCCTCATGTTTGTCCCCAGGCCTACATTAGAACATAATCTTCCTACCTCAGCCATTCTGTGACCACAGATATGCAGTGTCACATAGTGTGTTTGTTGACATGGATTCTCTCTGTTTTCCCAGGCTGTCCTTGAACTTCCACAGAGCAGAGATTATAGATTTAAGTCACATTATCTAGAACCCTTACTCACTCTAACAGAGTGACTAAATATGAATAGGAAACAAAGAAAGGTAAGAGCAATGAATTTAATAAAAAATAGTATTGGGAGAATTTTATCCATATTTAATTTAATCCTTGACTTTACCACCATTAATGCCCCCCCAATAAAACAGAAAGGGAAGCAGGGGGGAAAAGCAAGTAGCAATTTAAGTAAATAAAAGGAAAAGAAAATTATCTGGGATCATAATTCTAGGTTCAAAATCTTCCTCTCTATTTTGATACCTCTATGGTCTTGGGAATGTTGAGTAAGTCTTCCTTAATTCTTCTGGATAAATGAAGCTGTTTAATCCTCCTAAAAAGTTGTGAGACTCAACCAATACATGTGTAACTCTGTCTCAGGCTTTAGTACAGATAGTGAGTTTTTTTCTGGGTTTTAATATATGATAAATGATAGATAAATTAAAATTACAATTTAACAAAGGTAAGGTGAGGAAAAGTCAGCACTAAGTCTTTATAGAATGAATGAAGTGATGCTTGACATTTCTTAATGATTTTTAGGAAAATATCATGACACAGTTAAGAGAGCTTTTAAAGGCCACCCTGTTTTTTGCAAAGGGGAAACAGTGTAGAAAACATCCGTGTCCCAAAAACCTTAAAGAGGTGCTATTGCTGCTTATTCTATGAATAAATAGGCTGCAATTTAAAGAGTATATTTAAAAGCTAACTTTAGTGTTTTGGCCTTTCTTGCATCTAGGTTTTTATACTAATCCTGGAGAATACCAATACTTCTATTGCTGCAGTGTTCCAGTACCATGCATGGCAGCTTAAACAGAGCTCGATTTACCCCAGGATTGGGGCTTATTTGGCTTGTTAGAGGACCAGGATCCTGTGTGATGGAGGTTTCTGAGATTCACATGGAAAGAGTTTATTCTAGAGGAAAAAGGAACTGTAAGGGAAAAAAAACCCAAACAAAAATGGTCTAACACTAGAAGTTGAATGGATTTCTAGCCATCACGTCTCATCTCCACTCTACAACATACTTAAAATTCTGGAAATTGTGGTCTAGAAAGATAAGATGTAAGACTAAAAGTCATTCTCAAATGTCTCTGTTAGTCCTGAAGTTTTATTTTATATTGCGAAAGATGTAGGGATCCCTGGTGTTATCTCCACAATGACCAAGGACAGACTGAGGTAAAAAGGACTCCTTGAAGGGAGCCAAAGCAGTTAAGAGGAATAGGAAATTATCTGTATGTTGGCAGATTTTGGGTGAGGATGTGGAGATTGAGTGCTTATAAGCGTCTGGTTTATTTTGTTCTAAGTCTTTGATTAAGGCACAATCAGAAAGCACATTGAGCCGTGAATTGCTGGAGCATTTGCAGGTATGGGTACAATTCTAGCAATGACTAGTAACACTGCTGCCCACATTCCGAAAAAGTCAAGATGTGGGCAAAAATCATGAGTTAGAATAACACCTCCTGAGGGAGTAGAAAGTCGTGATCCTAAACACCCTGCAAAAAAGTCAGCCAACAGACAGCTCAGTGGAAAATTTTGCTATGGGTACTTGATGCTTTAAAGACCTCTTTTCAGAGCTATCAGCACACTAAAGAAAAAAAAAAGCAGGATCAAAGTGTTGGAGGGAAATTAAAAAAAAATTGTGAGACATAATGACAAAAAGAAGATGCGAGTAAGAACAGAAGACTATTCAAAACGAAAGTAACAGAAAGAAGAAAATTAAGATCTAAATTTTCAGGAAAAATTATATATAAATATAATAATAATATGAAGATTAAAAATACTAAGATTAAGAAATGGAAAATTGAATAATCAAACTGTAACCTAAGTTAAGTGTGCACGTAATTAAGAAGGAAGCCTCATAATCACCATTGATGGACTAAACAAAACATCACTGGAAAAGATAAAAGAAAAAATATATAAACATAAATAATAAAAATACATCCTTTCAAAAGCAAGGATAAAAAATAAGAAGGAAAAAGTTCTCTTTTCCTAAATTGTTAGATCACTTCTTATCTCCTTGCATGCTATGCTGGCTGGCTAACTACTTCAGATATTTCTGTGAACTTTTCTTTCTTTGTGCTACCACATTCAAACCATGCTTGTCCTCTAAAATTCACACTCCACTCTCTCCTGAACTGGTTTCTTGCAGCTTAGGTTTTGCACTAGAAGTTGATCTAATCTTACAACACAAAGTCAGAGAAATGGGGACAATGTAATGTTCCTGGAAAAAATAACACGACTATTACTTCTACTAATGACATCTCACCACACCCTCCAAAAGTGGGGCAATCTGAGAAGATCCAACCGGTGAGGAGAAAAATGAAAAGAATGTAGGAAAACTGGTTGAAAAATGTTCCCAAGTGGACTGTGCCTTCTGAGATCCTTGCTGTGAGCCAGGCGTTTTGCTCATTGGTGGGAGAGGGGTTAGCACCGAAACATCTAAGCTCACACTGCTCATAGGTCACAGATGACCTTTGGAGGCTCTAAGGACACTGATGGCCACTAAAAGGCCAATATCGATTGTGTCTCACACCTTTCATTTTCCTGTAGGCACAATAGTAGCAGATATTTTTTATGTATGTCTAAAAGCCCTAAAACTAAGCAAAATGTGTTGTTAATAGTGATGGAAAGAAAAAAGATGAGGTTTCTAGTGACCCATAGAACATTTTAAGGAAGACTAAAAGACCTAAGAGAGATTTCAAGGAACTTGTATTTCATTTCCAAGTCTCCCAGGGGAACCAATAATCCTCAGTCCATTTCAAGTTATTTCCTCAACTATAACTTCTCTACAGCCTATAAAAACATGTTTTCTTCTTGCCTACTAGCCTTATTGGAATTGATTTATGTCTCAACACATTAGATGAGATTGGCCCCTAACTCACATGACCTCACTCTTTCCTGAGAAGAGCCCTGTCATATGAGACATCTGAGAGTAGCTTTCTGAAGGGGGTCTTTAAATCCATGGTTCTAGAGAACCATTAAGTGTTCTATGAGTCAAACTGTAAATTTTCCTCCCTCCCAATTGTCACCTCACTGGCTGTAAACATTTTTTAGTGCTTTAAAAAATTAGCTTTTAAATATGAAAGGCACACCAATGTAGAAATCATTTAAATAGCACTGGGTTTTAGAGATTGGGCTACGGTTTTCAAAAAGATGGATTTTTTTTCCCCACAGAAAGAAGAGATTCTGTATAGACAGTTAAAGCAAAAGTGAGCTTAAAAAAGACCCTTTGATCCAAAGTATTTCTTTTATTCAGGAGAAAATGAAGGCTTGTAGACACTGCGGTATATATATATATATGTCATTCTTGCTGGAAACATTTTGAAAAAGTAATGTCTCAGATGTTGCACTAGAGATAATAATAAAGGCATTCTTGTTTCTTAGCTTGCCATTTAGATTATTTCATGATGTCATTTTTCCTCCCTAGCCACCAGCCACATTTTCTACACATACATTGCTCAGCAAGTAACAGTTTAATGGTTTTATGGATTTGCTCAAAGTAAATCCCTGGGATCAGGACATTTATTCCTAAGGGAGACCCTATGTTGTTATATCGGTCTAGTAGTATTGTTGGAAGTCAAAATCACTCTGTCTTTAAAGCTGTTTCTCTGTTTCAAGGGTTCCGCCTGCCTTGAACATGAACTTCTTCTTCTCTGTTGAGTTTGTACCAAAAAACGGACTCTTGCATGCTTTCTAAATGAAGAGAGATGAATATATGGGCTCCCTCAACTGGAAGGAAATACCAAAGTACAATAGTTCTAGTCTTTATTCCATAGTGTACCATCCCATACCACAGAACACCTTTCCCCAGCAGCAGCCCAGCAGCTCACACAGAGTGTTCTCACCGAGCACATGTCAGGGACAGGAGGGAGAGAAACAGGACTAACTGGTGCTTCTGAACCCATTACAGTTGGCATATTATTTTTGATATATGGAGATCTCCCCTGCCCTTCACAGGTATGGATGTTCAGTTAATCTGGTATGTATTAGAAAGACTCCCATTCATACTTCATCTTCTAGCTCTGGCTTTGTACTAAAAAACAAGTTGGCACCGAGGTTAAAGTAAAAATGGAACTGCCCTGGGATTCTACCATACCATTCCTGGCATAGAAGCAAAAGATTCAATCAGCGACAATAGAGGTACCTAAACATCCATGTGCACTGAGGCATTCTTTGCATCAGTTAATTTATGGAATCAGCAGATGAATGGATAAGGAAAACACATGATAGCATATTACTGAGATGTAAAGAAGAAAGCAGTTATATTGTTCTTGGGAAAATGGAGGGAACTGAGGATCATCTGTGAAATAACATAAACTAGTCTGGGAATGACAAATACCAGGTTTTTCACTCACATGTAGAATATAAATTTCAATAAAAAGACATAAAAATAGAATGGCAGAAAGAGACCAGAGTGTAAGGGATATGGATATGATGAGTGTACGTGCAAATGTCGTAATCAAACCAATTACTTTGAACAATTAACATGTGCTAATAAAAATCTTAGAAGAAAAGAATATTATGTTGATGGAAATAATTGGAACCAATGTCAGGCCTTAAGTTAAAATTATGAGAGAAATGCAAACTCAGACAGGGCACCCAGTGTGTTTTATATCTTTCTGTGCATTTGGGGGGCCATAATTACAAAAGAGGGGCACATGTAAAAAGGAACAAAAAAATCCAGCTCTCCTAGATTTATAACTTGAAAATACATGCCAAGAACTTACAGCACTCACTTAGCAAACATCTTCAGCGCGTCAATCATATGCATGGTTCAATAGGATGGTCTGCAAAAGGACTGTACTTTATACTGACTTTCTATATAATTTGGGAAAATATTCATTCTCTTGACTTTAACTTTTACATTTGTAAGAAAAATTTAAAGAAATCTTTTCCAGATCACCTTCATGAAAGTATAAAAGAGTCTAAAGGAAATGTCAGTAAGAGTCAATTATCCATTCATCCAATAAATATTAACCCTGGGCCATCTATGTTCTAGGTATGGATGATAGGAAGGTACATGAAACATACCAGGCTGTCCTGTATGAGTCTGTATGCTTTATGAGCTGGAAAGTGGTTGATGGATCATTAATGCTGCAATGAAGTTTCAAGGTCCTGAAGGACTTAGCACAGCAATGACATCAACAAGTTTTCATCCATCCTGTGTTCATGAGACTTCACTGTGTAATCTCACTAAACAAAATGGTAGTTTGGGCCAAATAGTCTTTCAAGTTAAACAAGGCTAAATGTGTAAGTGTGTAGCCCAAGTTTCAGGGAGCTACTTTGGTATCTGAGATGACAAGAATGAACGTTCCAGAATTCATTTGCCCAATATGCATGTGGCATGACTATTAGATCAAATCCAAGTTGGAATCACTTATCATTCGCACTGTAAGTAGCAGCCAGAGGTAATGCTGCCTTGTAACAGATGATTTTATAAATCACTAATACATCCATTAACAAAGACTATATACATTTTCACAGTAATGTAGTACTACGATTGGTTGCTATGTACAATGTAGTCTCTCTTAGGCAGTCGGGGACTGCTGGAAGTAGGCTTTTTTTGTGCCTATAGCTCTACCACCCATCTTAGTGTACTCTGATAAGCCATTGTGAGTGTATGTCATCCTCTTATCTTCAGTACTTACCAGCTGTACAATCTTTGTCTCTTATCACAGGATGGTGATGATATGACTCTCTCAGGCTTGTGCCCTGATAGGATTCATAGTGTACAACAGAGCAATTACAGAGCCATCTCTTTGCTTGCATTGATATCATTTCAAAGAAAACTGAGTCCAGCTAAATCTCATCATGAATGTCTCCAAAGGAAATATGTCACCTTCAGATAGCCAGGGCTACATTTGGTGAGTTTCCAACTCAATGATTCTCAGTATTCACACAAGGTGATAGCACACTTAGAGTTTTGGGGGCTGGAACTACGCTTGTTCAACTTCAGGCCTCAAATCTACTATAGCAGTGATGTATCTTTGATAATATATGCTCATTAACAATGTTAAATAAGTAATTGCATATTGCCACAAGGAAAAAAGAAGTAAAATGTAACTCTAGTAGCCACCTTGATAAACTTAAGGGTCATAAACTGGTCTATTCTGGTAAACAATCTTATTTTATAGCAATTTATACTTCACTGAAATCAGTTCATTTTTAGATATACTTCTCACTGTGTAGGGGCAACTTCATAATTTCTTTTATTGTTACAATTAAGTGGCTACATATATTTTACAGTACTGTCACATAGTTATTCTTAGCAATTATCACAATCACTTTTTTACTTCTAGAATGCTAAGCACCATCATCCTACTGTACAAAATTTATAAATGTTGGACTATACAACTCTAGACTTACATAGCACAGATTGTTTTATTCTGAATATTGGCAATGAAACTATTTCTTCCAGGTTAGATGTTACGTACATGTTTTCCCCTTTTCAATCCCTAGGGATTCAATTGTTCCTTCTTTCTCTCTCATTCGCTCAGTTCTATCATCACCCTTGCATTGTTTAGAACTAATACCCGCATATCAGAGAGACCATGTGCTGTTTGTTCCTTTGGTCTTGGCTTTTCTCTCTCAATATGATTTGCTCTAATTCCATCCACTTTCCAGCAAATGTCATTATTTTATCTTGTCTGGTGGCTATGTAAAACTCCATTGTATATCAGTACCATAGTGTTTTGTATCTATTTATCTGTAATGAGGCATCTGGGCTGTTTCCATCTCTTGGCTATTGTGAATAGTGCAGCAATGAACATGGCTGAGAAGGTGTCCTTATCATATTCTGGATCAGGTTTCTCTGGGTAGATGCCTAGTAGTGGTATGGCTGGGTTGTAGGGAAGGTCTATGTTCAGTTTTGTGAGGAACCCCCAACCTGCCTTCCAGAGTGGCTATCCTAGCTTACATTCCCAACAGTAGTGCAGTAGCGTTCCACTTTCTCCACATCCTCACCAACATTTCTTATTGTCTGAATTCAGAATATTGGCCATTATGACTGTGGTAAGATGGTACCACGTGGTTGTTTTTATTTATATTTCCTTTATGGCCATGGATGATGAGCATTTTCTCATAAGTTTCTTCGCCATATTTACCTCTTCTTCTGATAAGTCTCTTTTTAGTTCCCTTGCCCATTTAGTGATTCATTTGTTGGGTTGGGGGAGGGTGATTAGTTTCTTAAGTTCCCTGTAAATCTTGGATATTAAGCCTTTGTCTGATGTGCTGGTAAATGTCTTTTCCCAGTTGTTCGGCTATCTTGCTGTTTTTGTAGTTATGTTTTTAGCTGGGTAGAAACTTTTTATTTTTACACAGTCCCATTTGTTGAGTCTCTCCCCAATCTGTTGTGGCCCTGGGACTCTCTCTATTCAGGAAGTTACTGCATGTGCCCATGAGTTTCAGTGGCTCTCCTACACTGTCTTGTAGTAGTTTCAGAGTTTCAGGCCTGATATTGAGGTCTTTGATCCATTTTGAGTTAGTGTTCATGCATGGTGACAAGCTGAGATCCACTTTTAATTTTCTGCATGTGGCTGCCCAGTTTTCCCAGCACCAATAATGGAACAGGCTGTGCTTATTCCACTGTATAGCTCTGGCTCCTTTGTCAAATATCAGCTGTCTATAAGTATGTGGTTTTATTTCTGAATATTCTAATTCTCTTCTTCAGAATAGACCTGATATTAATGTCCATTTTGTGCCAATATCATGTTGTTTTTGTTATTATGGCTCTATAGTAGAGTTTGAAGTCTGGAATTGTAATACCAACTGAATTGCTCTTTTTGCCTAGAATTGCTTTGTCTATTCTAGGATGTTTATTGTTCAATATGAATTTTTGGAGTGTTTCCTCTATTTCAATAAAGAATATCCTTGGGAATTTGATGGGGATTGCATCGAAACTGTGTATCAATTTTGGCAGTATGGCCATTTTCACAATGTTGATTCTCCCTATCCATGAGCAAGGGAGGCCTTTCCATTTCCTAGTATGCTATACAATTTGTTTCTTCAGGCTTTTATAATTTTCATTAAATAATTCCTTCACATCTTTCGTTAGGTTTAATTCCTAAATATTTTAATCTTTTGGTAGCTATTCCAAATGGGATCATTTTCTTTATTTCTCTTTCTGTTTGTGTATTGTAGGCGTAGAGAAGAGGCTACTGATTTTTGAAGGTTGATTTTGTATTCTGCCACTTTGCTACAGTGGTTTATTACTTCTAAGAGTTTGGGAGTGGAATTTATTGAGTCATTCAGGAATAAGATCATGTTATCTGTGAATAGGGATAGTTTAATTTCTTTGTTCCCTAGGTGGATCCCTTTGATATACTTCTCTTGCCTTATTGCTCTGGCTAAGGATTCCAAAAATATATTACGAAAAGTGGAGAGAGTGGGCATCCCTGCCATGTTCCTGATTTTAAGGTAAATGGTTTTAATTTTTCACCATTTAGAATGATACTGGTTGTTGGTCTGTCATATATGGCTTTAATTATTTTAAAGAATATACCTCCTATTCCTATTTTCTCTAGTGCTTTCAGTATGAATGTATGCTGTATTTTGTCAAAGGCTTTGTTGGCATCCAGAGAAATAACTATATGATTCTTTCCCTTAGCTCTATTGCAAGTTCACAATTTTATAGGTTTCATTTTGCAATCAATAGAGGCTCATTATATTTAAACTTTTACTTTACCAGAGGGAAAACCTAAGATTGGGGATAGACCTATGTTTAAAATTCACTCACTTTTTCTCCTATTTCAAACTTATTTGGAATGGGAAAAACACAGGGGGGAAATATGGCCTGTGAATTTTGAAATGGTATGAATCAAGTTCCTGCCTAGCTAGGTTAATAGAAATATTAAATAAAATAATGCCTTGTAAAATACAAATACATTATACTAAATAATTTATCCCACAAAAGGATTTATATATTTATACATCATACATTTATAAAATGGAGTTGATATTTCCATTATAGGATTATTTGAGCTTGAAGTGAGATACATGATATACTTTTGAAATTACATTAAAATATACCATCATTAAAATTAAAATATTAATAAGGCCAAAAATATTTTATTCTAAATATTTAAAAAGCCTAGTCTGTTGTATGCTTAAGATTTCCTTTTGATCATATGCTTTAAAATTTTAAAATTAAGCCAGTCAAATATTAGAATCCTTGAACTATATTTAGGGCTCAGGAGATACATGCCCTCATTGACAAGAGCTGCACAGGTTTCGACTAAATTAAAAACAATTATTTCTTTCCTTTAGCTCATATATTATCCCTGATTTTACTATAGAGACAATGAAACATGGTGTTGTTTGACAGACTGGTGGCACTCTTGAAGAAATGTCTTTGTACTTCCATTTTAGTATTTAGTTAATCCTCCAACTTAGCAGAAGTCTTGGAGTAGCCCTAATGGAGCATCAGCTTGGATGCAGATAGTTTCTCTCTCCTATTATCCTTGGATTTCATTTACCCATCCCTGGAGAAGGTGCTATTCAGTGAGACAATTTTACAAATCATTACCTGTTATTTGGTCCATAAAGCAGCTAAGCTTGGGACGTTATTTACACGGAGACTTTGTGATTCTAACATTTCTCTACTTTGTTGACTAAATGATAAAATTGTAGTGAACTCTTGTAACTTTGGAGATCTTTATGAGCATGTACAAGAAAGCCTACGACCCCGTATTCTCCCCCCTGCACCAGATTGTTATGCTTAGAGCTTGTCCTGTCTTCTCCATCTCCTGTCTCTAGGAGATCAATTCTTACCCTGTGCAACTGTTGCATCTGCTCTTATTCCCGCTCCATCTCCTGCTGTCATTCCTGAAGATGGTTAAGAACAGGGAGAACTGCTCTCGTCTGCCCTGGGCTTCATTGGTTTTTAGTTCTATAAGCAATGCATATTAGAAAACCTGTCCAAGGAAGACATTGAAGGCAGATGGTCACTCTACAAGCTTCCACTGGGCAAACTAGGAGCAGAGCAAGTTAGAAATCACTGTTTTGGAAAAGGAAATAGAAACCAAATAGGAGACCTGGGACCTCCTTCATAAGCATGAGTTTTGTCACCATACCTCATTTATGTTTTTCCACATTTTTTATTAACGCATAGGAATTTGCAATGTGCAGGGTTCTTTTGTGATACTTCCATGGATGATGATGTGATATGCTTTGCTCACACTCAGACTTGTTCTTATGCTTCTCCCGTCATCTCCACTTTTAATGTTTTCCTTACAACTTTTTTTTTTGCCAGTCCTGGGCTTGAGCTCAGGGCTTGATCACTGTCCTTGGACTTTCCCAAGGCTAGAAGCTCTACCACTTGAGCCTCAGCACCATTTCCGGCTTTTTTCTATGTATGTGGTACGGAGGAATTGAACCCGGGTCTTCGTGCTTGCTAGGCAAGCACTCTACCGCTAGGCCAAACTCTCAGCCCTTCCTTACAACTTTTAATTAGCAAGTATTTATAAATTGGAGTTAACATACACAAATGGTATAGGAGAGTTTCTCTATAATAATTTTGTAGCTGGGTACAGTATACTTTAAACAAATACACCCTTCTATTATATTCCCTTAGTCTCCCTCTCTTCTCCCCTTTTTCAGACAGTGCTAGATGGGTTTTATTCCCTCAGTTATCTTCAATTAGCAGAAAAAAGAGTTGTTATTCAACGGAGTGTTTTATGAATGTAATACATTCTGGTCATTGTCACCCTTTGAACATTCAAACCTCTCCCCCCTAAACCTCCTTCCTCTCTCTCCTTGTTTTACATATTTACTTGGCTAGTCCTAAAGTTTTCTCAAGACTAGAACTCTACCACTTTAGCCACAGTACCACTTCTACTTTTTTTCTGGTGTATATGGTGCCAAGGAATTGAACCCAGGGCTTCATGCATGCTAGGCCAGCCTTCGGCCGCTAGCCCACACTTCCCTCTGCACCCTTATTTTTCTTAATTTTATAGGATATGCATTGATTTTTTTTTACTGCATTTACCCCCTTTTCTTCATTTTTCTACCCTTTCCCTTTAACACAGCCCCACTCCTTTCAAATACTCATTTCCTAGTGTTTATTTTGTTAACTCTTGATTTTACCTTTCTAATTCTTTATGACTCAATGATTTTCCATGGCATGCTTGCTTGGCTGATTCTGTGGCTTAACTATGATGAATGTGGGTCTGCAGGTGCTTCAATTGTGTGCTGATTTATGATCCTTCAGCAACACACCACCAAGTCTCATGGAAGGTTGGTGATGAACGTCAGCCGTTGGCTCCCTGTGTCTGAGGATGAGTCGTCCTCTTCCAGCTTTGTATCTTTGTAGCCGCAACTTTAGAGAGAGACCTAGGAGATAGCTCCCCTAAGAGGAGTCTTCGTCTTTTGACTTGTTTTCTCTTCCAGGCTTTGGTCTTGTAATTCCCTTGCCTTCTGAGCACTGTATACTTTGAAATAGATGTTTTTATCTATTTCAGTTTGCCAAGCTGTTCTCTAAGGGATGGTTGTGTCTATACAAGCTAGCAGAAATTGGTCGAAACCTATCTTGTATTTTTTTTCTTTGTTTACAATCTATCTGCAGAATGTTAGAATGCTTCAGGGCTTGTGAATGGCCTGCTATATTTTCCTTCTCTATATTTCTCCCCTACATGATCAGATGGAGTTCACAGACACTTTTGTTCTATTGTTTCAACTTCTATTTTATTCCCAATATTATTACATGGCAGCAGCAATAAGAAATGAATGCAAATAAAAAAGTAGGAAGAAGTCATTATAATTTTTATATCCCTGGCTCCTTTGAATTAAACAATATTAATAGATTGGTTTTTGACATTTCAACTTCTTATTTTTGTTGACTTACACAAATATAGCTACATGTACAGTAATCACAAAACCAAATAACTTTGTTATAGTTCATTCTGATGAAAATTGATTTCCTAAAGTGCATCAGTATTTAAATTTTCTTTTTATAATGTACATTATGACCATCTCTCTAAGTTCTTCTATTATGGTATAGTTCATTTTAGAATTGCATAATGTTTCATAGTATGACCTTACCACATTAAAAATTATGTTCCTATTAAAAGTACAATAAATTTACATTAAATTTTGTCATGTAATTATGATAGACAGACAGATGATATGTAGATAGATTTAAGGAAAAAAACATAATTGAATGAATAAGAGGACCTGGTATATTTTAATGACAGTATTATTATTCCATTAATTTTCAAAATATTTATATTACTGTCATTACTAAGAGCTTTGTTTACTCACCGGCTTATCAGTTGTTCTGGGCAGGTTATTGTTTCTGTTTTTTGATTTTAGGATTTTTTATGAACATGTTCTTCTTTAGCTTTAGTTTGCATCTCTTTTAGTTTTCATCCACAGAATATGACTAGAAACAACATAAATATAGACATGTGTAAATGCATACTATATGTTAAATTAAGAAAAGTATTCCATTTGATTCCTACTAGTAATAACAGAATGGTAAAAACACCAATTCCAAAGTGCCATGAAAATGGCAACGTGATCGCAGGGTAAATCTGCGGAGAGATCATTAGGACGTCAAAATGAAAATTTAAAAAGTCAACACATAAAGGATCTACTGTCATCTGAGAATGACTCATGCTGCCAAGTTGAGGGGGAATGAGGGACTGTCAGGGGAGTTTGCTCAGATCAGCCAGGGGAGTCAGAAGAGTAGGAGGCACAAAGAGCTCCATGTGAGCTCCATTATAAAATCACCAGATAAAGATGAAATCAAATGTGCATGCTTTCTCTTCATTAGGGATTTATTCTGTGCAATATTCCAATTCAGATTTCTCATCTGTCACTCATCTGAGATGAGCTGCATTCTCAGACTGCATTCACTTTAGTTTTACAGAACAACCTGAGGGGATTTTATCCATGCAGAGCACCTGAACTTTGCCTCTACTTTTCAAATAATATCTGTCCAAAGAACTTATCTATTCTAATAGTGCCCCAAACATTATTTAACTCAGGAGTCTTCTTTGTAAAAATGGCTGAGTTTACATTCTGTAATGAGAACTTTAATTCTTTATAATCAACTCTAACACATAAGCATACACAATATAGAGAAAGTTCATAGCAGCATTTTCAAAAAGTAACTCATGATAACATTTGCAAGTATGGCTCAGGAAATGATGTGTGTGCTGAGCATATTCATATTTTCTTCTTTATACTCCATATCTTTTGTCTTTTTTTAGGGCAGGTCTGGAAATTTAATCTGTGAAAATGGCTAGATTTTCTTTGAAAGTCTGTTTTTTTGTTTCTTTTTTTAATATTTTATCTTAAGCATTTAGTTTTAAATATATTTATTCCTTACTATGTCTCTCTTCTTTCTTTCTTGCTTCATTTCCATTGTGCTTCTTAGCATAACCAGAACAATTTTCTGGCAAGAAAACATTACCCTGCTGTTCGTCTATGAAAACTCTCCAATGGTTTTGCCTTCTTTGTTCGGTAAAGACCCAAGGCCTCTACTCATCTGCAGAACCCTATGAAGGGTTGAACTTTAGCTCTACCTTTCCAGCCTCATCTTGCTTTTCATTCTTTGGGAATTGTTTCCATTTATCATGTCTGTCAACTCTCCATTTTCCAACTCTTTGCAAATATACTGATTGTGTTCTCAGTTTCACTGAACTTATTTCATCTTCCATGGGGATACTGAGTGCATTCATGTAGCAATCTCTCATGGCAACCAAGGTCTTGAGCTCTTATGAATTTCAAAACTCATCTGCTCTTTTTATATTAGTCATTTGGATTTTCCATTGACTTGGGTTGGGTAGTATAAAATGTAGATTTCTCAAGGGTGACAAAGTCCAGAACATGAGAAAGAATTCTCATTCCATCCATAATGTTGTAGAAACATTTTATTAAATAAAAAACAGGGAGGGAAATCTTAATGTTATAGATTTACATGTCAGTTCCTCATAGAGCATGTACCTGAGTCCTTTACTTTTACTTCTGGGATTGTTTTAGAAGCTCAGACCCAATTCATTTTGGCTTTGTACTATTGTTGTTATTGGTGGTAGTGATTGGGGTATTTGAACTCAGGACCTAGGTACTATGCCTGAGCAAAAAAAAAAAAAAAAGCTCTTTTGCTCAGGGATAGCACTCTACTACTTTGAGCTACAGCTCCCCTACCAGTTTTCTGGTGGTTAATCGGAGATGGAGTCTCATAGACTTTTCTCCCTGGGCTAACTTTAAATCATGCTCCTTAGATCTCAGTCACCTGAATGGCTAGGATGGCAAGCATGACTCACCAGTGCTATGGTTCCATTCTGGCTTTTAACAGAATAAATGTTTACATGGTTCCCATTGTCTTCTATGGCTCCTATTACTTTGAGTTCCCTCTGCATTTCTATTATAGATATGTTTTGTTTGCTTTCTTTTGAACTTAAATTTAAGTATGCTTTTACTAGCTCAAACCATTTGCATTCAAATTTGTGTTTTAGTATTTAAGGGGTATTTAATTTTATTACTATTATTAAATGGTCACATGAAGTGATTACATATGTGTCAGATTAGACACTGCATGTTGATCAGTGCCACCTCTCCCATTATTCTCACCCACTTCCCCCTCCCCTCTCTACCACCAAATTACATAATTCAGTTTTCACATAATGTTCAATGAATGCAATGACTGCATTTGTTCACACCTCCTGCCTCTCTGTGTGCCCCAGTCCCCTCAATTCCCTTCCCCACCAAATATTTTGCTGCCTCATCGTCCTTTACTTTTTTTTTTTTACCAGAATTACAATAAATTGTAATACAAGAATGAAGCAAAGGAGTCCATTCAGATTTGCTCGGCCATGAAGCTAGAAATTGCCATTACAAATAAAGAAACTTGAGATCATACTGAAACACTGCACGGGGAATCACAGTACCACAAGGACTTGTACTGCACCTGATCTCTACCACTTTTTCAATACCTGTTTAATTGTTATACCCAAATTAAATGAAGGGAATACATTTTCTTTTTTATTGTAATTAGTAAAAGGGTTACATGATATTTGCCAGATAGAAGGTGCATTAATTCACATACATTGATACCCTTTCACATGTCTTGGTACCCATTACTCTCCCCCCCACACCCCCCACCTGTCTTGGTTTTCCCCCCTTCCCTATTAAATTTCAAATAACCAAATACATTTTCTTTTCTTTTCTTTTTTTTTAACTTCAGTATTGCCAGCCATGATGTATAGAATAGCCATGTTCTTACTATCTGAGCTTCACAGTTGAAGGGTACTTTCAAGAGGCATACATGGCATGACAGATTCACATTTGATACTGCTCACCCAGAGAGCCAAAGGAAATAAGATGAGCCCTGCAAGGCCAGGAGATTGGCAATGTGAAGCTGGCACTTTAGGCAAGCTCAGTGATTTATCATTTAAAGCCCTTGCAAATGTCATGCATTTCTTTCCCAAATCACCATCATTGTCTAGCCAATAGTCCTTTTTTGAACCAAGCCAATGTGTGAATACTGGAGAAAGCAGCTAGCATTTTAAATTAGCTTTAAATGCTGCCTACATTTTAGATGATTTGCAAAGATCTTTGAAGTAGGAAGATTTATTACCTGTATTATTTCAGAAGAGAGAGGGAGAAAATACACTTAAAGTCAGTAATACAGAATGTATTACATTCTTCAGTGGAAACATCAGATTTTGATTTCTGAAACAAATAATTTGCTTATACTTTGGTAGAAGATTTAATATTTGTAGTACTCTGAAAAATACTGCTCCTTTCTCTTACCTAATTTCTGTGGTTCCAATCTTACCCTCCTGTATCAATTCATAACAAAGCTTCCAAATTGACGCTGTTGAAATAGAGGTTACTCTGGGGCTCTCTATTGCCCATCACAAATAGCTCCTAATCCTTGTAGAGCAAGAGCCCAGATTCTAACAATAACCTCAGGCTCTTACAAAGTCTGGACCCTTCTAGTTTGCAAATCTTAAGTCCTTTGGCCTCCTCTGGCATTAGGCTAAAGGAACTTTAGCTACAATGTCCCCTGGCTTTTCATTAAGAAACTAATGCTCACAAACACACAAATTATTCATTGCCATTATTGTCTACATGCCACTACTGTAATATCAGGCTTAGGGAGAACCCCTTTTGTGATTTTCACAGCTTTTAAATGCTTCCCAAATTGGCTATGGTCCATTGCAGAGGCATTGTATCTCTCCTACCCTCGTTGGAACATTAGCCTCTCTCTCCCTCTCTGTCTTCCATTCTCTGCCTCACTTTCTCTCTCTCTTCCTTTGTTTTCTACCTCCCAGTCTCTCACCACTCTCTTCTTGCCTCCTATTTTCCCTTTAGGAAACACTTAGCCAGTATGGTTCAGTATAGTTTCGAAGTTACTATAGTCATATAAAAGAGCATGTACATGGGTTCCCATGTTAGAATTTAACTCTGATTCTATGCTGTGTGTGTGTGTGTGTGTATGTGTGTATATTTGTATGCATACATGTGTAAATTGCTCTTGACCACATCCTGTTCAAAAGCTTGGACTTCTTTTTCTCTGAAGGCAAGCAGAATCAGTGAGAGAATTATGACAGAAATTGAGAATGACAATGTGGCATTTGTCATCAGTACTAGATTTGGTCTTGTTAATGAATTGTAACTAAGTCTGTGTGTCATGTGAACTATATTTCTGCTACCTTATTTAACCTCAACAGTTAGGAAATCACATACTAATAATATTTGCGTTCTGTAGATGCCGAAACATGTTCAAAGATAATTCAAATGAATTTTATCAGATTTCACAATTTCCACATGCCAGAGGCATGAATCAGCTCAGGAACTCTGGCTTAGACCAATGGTTAGACCATCATTATTTGGAATATCTCGAAATGGTACAGAAAATACCTCCTCTGTACCATGAGAGAGGGAGAAATACAGACAGGTAAATGGACAAGAAATGCTTCCTAGACACAGAGAGATATGGAAAAATACTATAAGGAGCAGGAGGACTGAACATAGCAAAGAGGGCTAGGCAAAAACATCTGATAAATACCTCCACTGTGGTTGTTCATGCTCTTCCTATCCTCCTTAGTTCTGTAATTGTTTGACTCTTTAAAAAAATCTGAAAGAATGAGTCAGGGATATTATGGAACAATACTTGCTGATGGGTATAGCCTAGCCCTTTGATTGCTACTTTGCCAGTTTCACAAATAACTAACCACCTGAGAACTGAATTTCAATTTGATTTTTCCCCCTCCTTCCTGATTCTTATCCCTTTGTGCCCAAATTGTATTTTTCCAATGATGTTTTAAAAAGTGTTTTTGTTCTGCTTTAATGGCTCCGTTTTCAGTGTCTGGGCTGAAATTGAGGAGGCACTTTATGAAAAGTGAATACATTCGAACGGGGAAGTTTCCTGTGAACAGAAGTGAAGCATTGTTTCCCTCTGAAGCTGCCTCTGTGATTTCCCTTCTAAGTTTCCTTCCAACTTCTGAAAAACTTTTCAGAATGACATCAAACAGCCATGCTCTTGCTATGAAACAGAGAAAGTGCTTTTATCGGCAGGGAGTCCCATGCTGTGGGGATTATCAAGCAAGCCCATCCAAACTTATTGTTCTTGTAAGATATATTAATTTCAGTGAAAGGGAAACCTTCTGTTTCAGGACTCCCTATGACATGTTTGCTCTGCATCTGAATCCTTACAATTCAGAGAAGGTCACAGAACCTATCTCAACAAACATCCTTCTACAGTGAGAGATCATAACAACAAGAGGTAGAAAAGGGAAGTGGTATTTATTGATCATCTATTTTACCCTAGACAAAACACTACTTTGGACTATACGTATCTTAAATCATTTGGCCTTTTGAAAGCCCTCCATGGAAACTATTCTTATCTTCATCCCCCAGATGAGGAAACAGAGTACAGGGAAGGTAAGTGCCTTACTCAAATATTTTGCAAGTGACAAGGCCAGTATTTGGATTCAGGTATTTCTTGCAGTGATAAATGGCGTCATTTACCTTGTCAACTTGATATCATTCTGAAGAATGATCATTCATGAAGGTTTCTGTCTCTTATAAAATATAAAAGAGAAACCAGAAGATGGGGAGTTGTTTGAAGAAAAGAGCAATCATTTTTTTGAACATCAAACAAACTTGTATTGAGTATCTAACGTATCTCTAGATCTATCCCTTAAAATATGACCTAGAAATATACTATACCATTTACTTCCACCAAAAAGTTTTCTTCACAGATGAAAAAACTAGCATTTCTTGTTGTGGTAGATTTACTAAGTAGCATTCAGTTGGTTCCCCTCTTGATAGCATGAATAATTCCTCAGTAATTTTTGAGTTTGCAAACATTTTGCCACATTATCTGACTGTATTGTCCTTTCTTCCATGACATGGGCATTGTGTATCTCCTTTTTTCTCATTAAACTGCTTTTCAGAAGCAATTAATTCAACAGCATGATAGAGAGAGCTAATAATTCACCAAGCCACATCTAGTAGGCTAGTACCAAGCCTTGCTGGCTGGTGCCCTAATTAATGTATGAAGGAAGATCTCTACATGCAAGTAATGGAGTTTTATAAACAGAAAGCAAAAACTAGTTCTGTAGAACGGTACAGAGTATTTTTCTCTCTCAAGAATGTATCTGGTAGCCTTATAGAGATTGTCTACACGTATTTCTATTTGTAGAGTTTTTATCTCTAGTAATTTCAATCCCAGACTCACATTCGAAACCTTTGGAATTAATGTACGTTGACATTTCCACTGGGGTTTTGTTTTTCTTTTACATCTTTTATTTGGCTTATGTTTCTCTTTACCAATATTCCCATCATGGCTGGAACTTTTTGTAATAGACTTGGATCCCCAGAATCCAAACACCACACGTGCAGGCACACTTTGTTTTCCATCCTGAAAGCAAAGAGGAACACAGACAGAAATTGTGAAGAGAAGTAGTCAAAAGGGGAGATAGTGAAGTTAAAGTAACCAAGAGCAAATGAGCCTGGAATACAAAGGTACAGGATGCGAAAGGCCAAACTTTGCTTGTTAAATTGAGAAGTTGACACCCCACAAACTCATTTTCAGATTTCCTTCAGCTCTTGAATCTCTTATTTTCAAGCATGCGCGCGCACACACACACACACACACACACACACACACACACACACACACACACACACACACACCCCTTATTCCAGTAGAGTTATCACTGAAAGATCACGGAATTTTGACTTTCTGTTTAGAAACACATGGACACAAAGGCTTTCAGAGGATTTTCTAAAAAGGTAATCAGACCCAAAGCAGTTTTGTCACATTGCTTTTTTAAATCAAAATCACAACAAGGATTTCAACGTAAATACAACCTTTGTCCAGAAGTTCTGCAGTGTCTTAAGGAGTAAAGCAAGGATAGTTTCAGCAAATAGTTGCAAAAATCATCGTCCTGTGTCTTGATACATGTTCCTCATTAGTAAAGTGCTAGACAAGCCATGCCATTGCTAGCAGATGCTTTGAATCACAGTATCTGACATCCTATGAGATACACACAAAAAAGACAAAAACAAACAGGAAGTGATCTAGGAAATTATTGACCACTTCATGACAAGCACGATGCTTATTCACTATTTCCTTCCCACACGACTCTGCATCTAAAATACTTTCTGAAATGACAAATTGTGAGAGACAGGCAAAATAATTTTTGCCTAGGTTAAACACTCCTTACTTTTCAGAGCCATTCTTTATGTTTAAATTAGCTACCCACGTCTATAATCATTTATTTTAGTATAGTTGGCCAATTCAAGTTTTCCTTTTGCCTTGGAATATGCATTTATTGGACTAGAAGAAGGGTACATGGGGATTATTGTTGCTGGAGGTGGTGGTAGAGCCGGGAGGGCCTGAATTCAGGGCCTGGGCTCTGTCCTGGAGCTTTCGGTTTCAAAGCTAATCCTCTACCACTTTGAGCCACAGCACCACTTCCAGTTTTCTGGTGGTTAATTGGAGATAAGAGTCTCCAATTAAGACTTTTCTGCCCTGGCTGGCTTCAAACCACTATCTTCTGATCTCAGTCTCCTGAATAACTAGGATTATAGATATGAACCACCAGTCCCTGGCTAACAGGAAGTTTTTGATTTCTTTTGTTTGCTTCATTAATATGTATATGGACTTAGTTGGGGAAAAGTAGCACTATTTCTTTTTGTTTAGGTTCAGGGATAAGCCACATATCTGAATAATATTTTCATTAAAATGTTACAAAGTTATTTCCAGAAATTACCTTACAAACACACAATTCATAAAAATGATCCTATAACTGTTCGTCTGGATAGGTCCACTTATTTACTGTGTCAATGATTTAACACTGTTATGGAATTATTTAGGCAGGGAAGCACCTTCCTTCTTAGACTTCCACTATTACTATTATATTAACTATCTTATATTACTATATATAATATTATTATGAAAAACTACATTGTAAGAAATATAGGATGCATGGAAACTTTAAGTTTAAAGTGGTACAGATAGTTTCCAGTAACAGCACATAGGCTAGAACTCATTACACATCTTTGCCCTCAAAAACTGGAGACAAGAATGTGTTCCTGGAAATTGGATAGGGAAGGGGGAAAACAAGATGAGGGGTGAGGGTGGGGGGAGGGAAATGGGGACCAAGACGAGAAAGGGTATCAATGTATGTGAAGTAATGCACCTTCTATCTGGTGAGTATAATGTAACCCTTCTATTAATTGCAATAAAAATATATGAAAAAAGGAATGTGTTCCTGGATGGAATATATTTCCATAATAATTCTAAACCATGAGTTAATTAATCACCAATTCATGGTAATCTGTTACCCATTTCTTTTACTGTCTTATCTTTTTTGTCACCAAATATTCAAGCAGAACGAGGTAAGCATTCTATTACTATGAAAACATTATACCATTCATGTAGCTTTAACCTCTCTCTATATCACGTCAGTACATCATGGTTCTAAACCCTCACTGGTCTTTGTGCAGACTTAATTGGCTGCAGTCAAAGAGTGGGCCAGAATTCCTGGGAACTTTCATTTCCTAGTGTTCTCAGGGAAGCAATGTAATTCATTACACCAAACTATAGAAAACATCATGTATCAATCAAATGCAGAAATCGTGGGGAAAAAAGTCACAATCATGAGAAGAAACATTTCAGTGCTGTTGTAATATAAGATAATCATGGGAGTGACATTGTGTCATCTCTTTGCTGTTAAGGATTGGTAAATGCTTCAAAAGCAAGTTCTAGTCTCTGCTCATACTCCAGAAAAGAGAATTATGCAAGATGTTAATCACATGTGGAGAGAACCATGGATACCAATACACTGTGCTTTGTTTTTTGTTTTTTGGGGTTTTTTTTTGCCAGTCCTGGGCTTGAACTCAGGGCCTGAGCACTGTCCTTGGACTTTCTTAAGGCTAGAGCTCTTCCATTTGAGCCTCAGCACCACTTCTAGCTTTATTCTATGTATGTGGTACCGAGGACTTGAACCCTGGTCCTCGTACATGCTAGGCAAGCACTCTACCATTAGGCAAAACTCCTGGCCCCTGTGCTTCTTTTTTTTTTTATTGTAATGTATAGAGGGGTTACTGTTATATTCGCCAGATAGCAGGTGCATTACTTCTCACACATTGATACCCCTTCTCATGTTTTTGTCCCTACTTCCCTCCTCCTACCCCCTCCAATCATCTTTTTTTCCCACCTTCCCTTTCCCTGCTTCTTGACATCTTTTTGTTTTTGATTTTTTGTAAAAAATATTCAAATATTTTTCCAAATGTTTATCTGAAAGTTGAAGACTTCTAGACTATAGACTTCACTCTCAGCACTGAGCAAAGCCATTCTGCATCCAGCAACATGTGAGTTACATCTCAAAGTTATCTGCCTCCACATACCATTACATGTACCACAGAAGCACAAAATTAAAAGTAACTTTAGGTTGATTATAATAAACTCTTTCCCCCAAACAGAACAAAGGACCAAAAGATGAATAATTTACATAAGAATTCATAGTTCATCACCTTATGATGTCCTGGGTTGTATGGAGTGCTATGTGCTGTGTTGGGAAACATACCTAACATTGTCTTATGAACCGTAGTCACTCTATGAATTTTTCAGACTTGCCTTTATGCTTCCTATTCTTTATCTCCAGCCTATTCTCCTCAGCTGTGTCTCTCCCTCTTAGTTTAATGGTAACTTGAACTCTTTGAAAGTTAATGACTTGGAACTCAGGATTTTAATACTCTTAGAATCCAAGGATTAATCTTTTTATTTATTTTTTTGTTTAGTGGTAGGGCTTGAACTCAGTGCCTGGGTGTTGTCCTTGAGCTCTTCAGCTCAAGGCAAGCACTCTACCACTTGGGCTACAGTGTCACTTGTGGTTTTCTGGTGGTTAATTGGAGAGAAGAGTCTCATGGACTTTGTTGCCCAGGCTGGCTTTGAACTGTGATCCTCAGATCTCTGCCCCCTGAGTAGCTAGGGTTACAGATGTGAGCCACTACTCTTGCCCAGTGATTAATCTTTACTGCCCTATGTTTTTCAAGGAATTTACTCTTGGCAGATTTAAGCCTATAAAGAGTTAGTGTCTTTTCTAGTTCAACATCTTAAACTGTTCTTTTCAATTATGCTTGCAAGACTGTTGATTCCTTCCTAGATTAAATTTTCCCTGGTATACCTCAGAACAAATCATTAACTACAACACTTAGTCAAATACAACATGTATCATTTCCTATCTTAGAACTACAAGTTGTTTTTGTCACATTGTAATATACCTACCATCTTTCTAGTCTGTGATACGTATTTTCTTGTTAGCCTTCAAGCAAAGGCTTCAGAGAGGTATATTTTCTTAGGCAACTATATATTTCTGAGACCATACATTGATTAAGTCAGAGTTTGGTCAAGAAAATACAAGCTACTTTATGAACTTTAAATATTCCTTGGGATAGAGATAAAGGCTTAAAATCAATTAAAAATTTGAGGCAAGGCTCAAGTAGTAGAAAACTTGCCTAGCAAACGGTGTTTAAATTCAATCCCTAATACTACCATATTACTTGGCTAGATCTAATCATTTTTTTAAGAATGTATTAGAATGGTATGTGAAGAAATACTTATTCAATTAGTTATTCTCAGACATGCATCCATCCCAGAGATTTAGGAATAAACTCAGAGATATATGCCTATTTGTCCACAGAATTAGCTCAATTTCCACTACAGATTTTTCTTATAGAAGAAAAATGATGATAGAAGAAAGAGAAAAATAGTCTTCCTTATGATTATCTTATTGCTAGTTCTTGGTATTTCTACTGGAGCCTATTTGCATTGGTGTCTTTGTAATAAAGGGTATAAAATATTAACAAAATCTTCCACTTTTTCATACCTAATGAGTGGAGGAAAATTTCTAATCTGTGTGGCCTAGTAGTGGGAGTTAAAAATGATGAGCCTGAAGGCATTGAGAAGTTCCAAGAGCCCACCCTGAAAGATTGCATGATTCAGCCAAGATCCTAAGGAAGGAGCTGCTTTTTATTCTATCACATCTATGGAAGCATGACTGAGTCAGGCTTTGAATGACTCTGCACTCATGATGCTGAAAAGCCAACTTAAATGCTTGAGCAAGTTATCTTTATTTCCAATGGTAGGGAAATTTTCAGATTTCTAAGGTTTAATATAAATTGGGTAGAATTAAATTTCATCATTAGTTAACAATAAATAAAAAGAGACAAAACAAAATGAATTACAAAGGACCATCTTCATAATCAAGGAAAAGTAAAGGTGATTTTTCAATAATATGGAACACAGTTGATTTAACTGAATCATTTTTAAAGATCAGAAGATAAATCAAACAAGGATAAAATCTTCTATATCATTCTTTCACTATGTTGAGTAGCTCCCTATGTCTGTATCATTCTATATTTATAGACACCCTCTGCCATGAAAATAGGTTTGATAACTGTAGGACTCATTCAGATTTTAATGATATAAATAAATGCACAGAAAAATGCAATGTTAGGAGGACGTCATAACCAATTCTGGAGAGCCCATATCCTACAATTAATCATGTGTCAATTTTTTTTGTTATTAAATATCAGTATGTGGAGCCTGATTTTAATCATTGAAAAGAATATATTTAAAAGCTATAGAAAATACTTTAAAATATTAAGAGCAGTCATTTTTGAAGTAATAAAATTTTGAAGGATTTCATTTTTGCTATTCAAACTAGCAATTGGAAAATATGCATAAAACTTATTATATTATAAAGATTAAAGAAAGTAAAGTAATAGAGAATTTAGTAGTCACTACTATTTTATTTTTTTATTTATTTTTTATATATTTTTATTGTAATTAATAAAAGGGTTACATGATATTTGCCAGATAGAAGGTGCATTAATTCACATACATTGATACTCTTTCACATGTCTTGGTACCCATTACCCTCCCCCCACCCACCACCCACTCCCCGTATTGGTTTTCCCCCCTTCCCTATCAAGTTTCAGATAACCAAATACAAATAAATTCAATATATCAAATAACAAAGTGAGATACTATAACAATATGAGATACCCAAGGGACAGCAAAAGAGATGAGAGATAACATAGTACATTAAAGACAACAATCATTCGTTATATGGCTTTTGTTTCAATATCCTGGAGGTCCTTTCAATTAGCTTCATACTGTATGGCCTTATGTATCAAGGTTTTGCTCTATTGCAGATCTCTGCTAGTAGAGCCCAATGTTTCTACTGAT
Organism: Megascapheus bottae; assembly: GCF_031878675.1. Taxonomy (NCBI): domain Eukaryota; kingdom Metazoa; phylum Chordata; class Mammalia; order Rodentia; family Geomyidae; genus Megascapheus; species Megascapheus bottae. The sequence goes on from NC_143521.1 coordinate 53,980,266, forward strand.
TATGACAAATGAGGGAAACCATTGAGCCTAAGTTCCTTTGAGTCTGGCTTATCACTTACTACTATTTTAAAATTTTCAACCTTTTCAAGTTCCTAAGATGATTATATAACACCTTAGTGTATATCATAAAGCAGAAAAATCTGAGATGAAAACATTAATAGTTGAATTCTTCATGTAATTTTCTTCAATTTAGGGTGCACTTATATACTGAACTTTTATATCTTCAATGCCCTTACACAAAGTTTTAAATCTTGTTCATAATCAGGATTTTTAAATGTTGATCCTAATCATAAGATATTCTTAGGACAATATTTTTATTTTTTATTTATTTATTTTATTTATTTTTTTTTTGCCAGCCCTGGGCTTGAGCTCAGGGCTTGAACACTGTCCTTGGACTTTCTCAAGGCTAGCACTCTACCACTTGAGCCTCAGCACCACGTCTGGCTTTTTGCTATGTATATGGTACCAAGGAATCGAACCCGGATTTTCGTGCATGCTAGGCAAGCACTCAACCACTAGGCCAAACTCCCGGCCCTCTTAGGAAAATATTTTTTTTTTTTTGCCAGTCCTGGGCTTGAGCTCAGGGCCTGAGCACTGTCCTTGGACTTTCTCAAGGCTAGAGCTCTACCACTTGAGCCTCAGCACCACTTCCGGCTTTTTTTTCTATGTATGTGGTACCGAGGAATCAAACCCGGGTCTTTGTGCATGCTAGGCAAACACTTCAACCACTAGGCCAAACTCCCGGCCCCTTAGGAGAATATTTTAAATGAGTATTTCCAAATGAATTTCTCCAGGATATTTGCCATCACATGCTATTTCCCTCTTATTAGACATATCATTGGCGATAGTGTTTCACTTTCACAAATAACAACCCAATTGGCAGTTTGGGGCTAATTCTTCATTTGGATCAAAATATTTATGATGGAATTCCAGAACTTTGAAAATTCAAAAATGTAAATTCTCAACTCTTTATCACAGCCAAGTCACCATCAATAAATATTTTACATTTTTATGTTCCTCGGGTCTGAAAACAAGTTTTATTTTGTGTTCCAGATTGTTTTGATTACAAATAACTCAGCCTGTGAACATTTTAGTTTCTTTACCTGTGAAAATGAGCCAGTAATATCTTTGATCAAGAGTAAAAGCTGGGACATCGCCCCAATTGTAAGGAAATGGAAAGACTTAGAAAAAATCATATTAAGTGAACTAAGCCAGACTCAAAGGAACATAGGCTCAATGGTTTCCCTCATTTGTCATAATTAGTAGAAACATTGGGCTCTTCTAGAAGTTATTTACAATAGAGCAAAACCTAGATACATAAGGCCATATAGTATGACACTAAATGAAAGGACCTCCAGGATATAGAAACAAAAGCCACATAATGAGTGAGTGTTGTCTTTAAGGTACTATGTTATCTCTCATCTCTTTTTCTGTCTCTTGGTTATCTCATATTGTTACAGTAGTTCACCTTGTTATCTGATATATTGTATATATGCTTATTTGGTTATTTGAAATATGATAGGGAAGGGGGGAAAACAAGATGAGGGTCAGGGGGGAGGGAAGGGAAATGGGGACCAAGATATGAGGAAGGGTATCAATGTTTGTGAAGTAATGCACCTTCTATCTGGTGAATATAGTGTAACCCTTCTATTAATTACAATAAAATATATGAAAAGGAAAAAAAAATAAAAGCTGGGCTGGGAGTTTGGCCTAGTAGTAGAGTGCTTGCCTAGCATGCACGACAACGACCTGGGTTCAATTCCTCAGAACCACATCATAGGGAAAAAAAGGCCAGAAGTGGTGCTGAGGCTCAAGTGGTAGAACCTTTTGCCTTGAGAAAGTTCAAGGACAGGGCTCAGGTCCTGAGTTCAATCCCAGGACTGGCAAAAAAAGAGTAAAAGTGTAAATGAGAGGACACAGTCATGAGATTTAGCATAGCTGGATACATAGCAAATGAGATCAATAGTTTCTTTTCCTCTCCTGGAAAATAATGTCTTCCATAGCAATCTTATTTTTTTGCTATCTTATTTTTTTATGCCAGGGTTTTACAACTGGCTTTTTACCCAGCAATCAGGAATGCCTCTATAGATACGCATTTAATAATTCTGTATGCCTTTCTACATTTCTTATTCCCAGATACATTGCCTGTGTCCTGTCTATATTAGAAGGAGCTTATCTTATTTCTCCACCCTGTAAATAACAGACTGCTGATCAGAATAATAATGAAAAAAATCAGATTGCAGAATAGAATTGTGATTGAAATAAAGCTAACATGGAGTGAACTTCAGCTGCAAACAAAGGATGCAGAGTGGATAAATCATTCCATACACAGAGGTAACGAATATCGTCAAATAAAAAATATGTGAGCCTCACAAAAGGTCAGTGTGAATATGAAGTGAAGAGAAATAAAGGAATAAGGATAGAAAAAGTAGAAGCAGGGTACAAAATAACAGGTCCTGAACTAAGAGCATGGAAAAAAAATCACTATGATCTTGGATTGCTGATGAAAGGCAGAGAGCACAGGGGTTGGAGAAGAGTGAAACCATTACGGGAGCATTTCAGGCAAGACAAGGTTGGTAGAAAAGACAGTAGTGTCAACAGAATAAGGCTGATCAGCTATTGATGTGTGAGTGCTAGGAAATCACATAGGATTTTAATCACCTGGAAGTAGGTGCAAAGTATAAGACCAACGTTGAAGCTCAATAGTTTAAACAATCAAAATCACATGCGGAACATTTACAGTGCTATCTGATGAGCCACGTTATACATTCTTTAAGTAGTGACAGACTAAGGGTGAGTCCGGATGTGAGTGTAGCCCTTCAGTGTCCACCAAAGCATTGTGCTCTATGGAGAATACTTCTCATTTTTTACTGTTGATTTCTGCTTTTTCTGAGGTAGACTCCTAAAATAGATTTTGGATGGCTTTCTCTAACATGAAGTGTAACTATCTGCTGTTTTTTTTTTGGGGGGGGGGTGGAAGCTGAATCTGAAGGAAACCTTCCTCTTACTTCAGCAGTCTCTGTGTTCAAGCCCCAGTTTCCAATACTAAGTGACTTTCCCGAATACATTGTCCAGATTCTCACAAAAGAACACAGGCTTTGCCATCACAACTGTGCGTGTGTGCGTGCGTGTGTGTGTGTGTGTGTGTGTGTGTGTGTGTGTGTGTGTGTGTATAGTTATATGGTTCTATACTGTGTGGAATGAATTTATTGAGAAACAGAGCCTAGAAGCCAAGACAAGCACTTTCAAGCAAATGTGGAGAAGAGACAACCCATCAAGACTTGCTCTGTGTTTAGAGCTCCATGATAAAAATGGCCTTCATATGAGGACTGATTTGCTTCCTAACCAACATTTATTTCCCAGATATTTTACAATCTATCAGGTTTTTGCTTCTTCTCTGGATTTTTTTTCATCTGACATTTTGGCTCTGTATTTGGTTTTGCGTATTTCCTAAGTTCAAAATATTTCACATATCAGTTTTTGAATACTCTTGTTTCAGCTTGGTGAGAGCCTTTCCTCTTGAATTTTGGAGTCTGACAGCTTAATTCCAATCTAGACATGGACTCATTGGTGGTATTATTTACCAGTTCCCGGGGAAGGTCATTGAAATTGTTTGTATCGCAGTTTCCAGCAGAAACTCCAGATATTTCCTATCTATCTATTGTTGAAATGGATTCAACAATAAATGGAAAGATGGTCTATAACACAGACAGTGCAATACATATGTCAGGAATCATGTTGATACCATTTTGCTATCATCATTTTTGTGTCACTTAATCCTAGCACAGACCAAACCTTTCCCTAATCCTTTATTGGCTCTTTGAGGCACTTAGCTATCACCAAAATACCATCAGGTCCTGTGATAATCTTCTTAGATATTAAAAATCATTTCGGAAACATTTCAAACCCGAGTTGAATTGAAGTTCAGAGATTTTTCTTATCTGATCCAAAGGGCAAATCTTTATGCCAGGGATCATGTGGGATGCTATATTTCTTCATCTTTTAGCATTTTTATCTCCATAGACTTGTGGGAATAGAAAAATGTCAATAAAAAGACAAAGCAATGCCATTCACAGTGACTTATTTCCAGAGTCTCTTTGCGATGCAGAAAGAACACATTTCACTTATCAGGTTTCCAATCAGGAAGTCATTTAGATAGATTTTATTATAGTTCTCATTTTGAAGAAGCCCTTAATTTTTTAAAAAAGGTTGACTTTGCTGTTTCCCATCAAAGAAAGTTGGCTTTTTTTTCCTCAAAAGTTTTATAGGAATCTCTGTGCTTCAATTTCTTTTACCTTGCTTCAAAAGTCAAGCTAGGAGATGAGGAGATTTTACTTTGTGACTTTTTCATATGGGTTCCCTACATGGCTACAATATATAAAAAGAATTCTGAAAAATACATTTACAGTCAAATTCTGATAACGGTAGTGTTTACTTTTGATTCCTTAATTTTTTTCATTATTTTGCTATTTCTGGTTGATTTCAAAGTATATGCTAAAGAATAAAATAAATGGTCAGATGAGTGCTAGATAGGATGAGCTCTGCAAAGGTTCTGGATGTAGGAGTTATAGCATACCATCTAAAGATGTGTCGGTTATTTTTAATCCAACATCCTGAGAGCTTCTCTCCTCTTTATAGTTTATATGGTAAAATTTCATTTATTCTTAGATCATCCACTATGAGGTTGGTGGTATTAATTCTGCTTCTCCAGGTATCTAAACACAATACTTAGGAATTAACAAAGGGAATAAAGGATTTCTATGATGAAAAATTAAAAAACCTGAAGAAGGAAATTAAAGCAGAACCAAGTAAGTGGAAAAACTTCCTATGCTCCTGGATTGGAAAGATCAGCCTTTGGCAGAATAGCCAAAGCTATCTACAAATTCAATGCAATACCCATCAATATCCCAGTCTCATTCTTTAATGAAATAGAGGAAGTGATCCAAAAATTAAATAAAATAACCCCATATAGCAAAATCAATCCTTAGCAGAAAGAACAGTGCTGTAAAAATATCAATACCCAACTTCAAACTCTATTACAGAGCAATAGTAATAGAAACAGCTTGGTATTGGCACAAGAACAGGCCTGAGGGCAAATAGAATAGAACTAAACACCCAGAAACCAACCCACAGATCTATGGCCACCTAATTTTTGATAAGGGAGCCAAGAAAATAGAGTGGAAGAAAGAATGCCTCCTCAACAAATGGTGTTGGCAGAATTGCTTACCCATCTGTAGAAAACTAAAGTTGGTTCCTTATATGTCACCCTGCACCAGAATTAACTCCAAATGGATCAAAGAAGTTGAGGTAAAGGCAGAAACTCTTGACTTTAAACAACAGCTAGCCACAAAAAAGAAGCAGTTGGTAGCAGTCAACATTATCTAGTGTTAAAACTTCTAAGCTGCAGCCGCAATTTCCTATCTATGGCTCTTCCTCGCCTTCATTACTTTTCAGTCTTGGCTTTCCATCTTCTTTCACCTTCTGTTTCAAAGACCTAGGTTGCCACTGTTGTTTTTGTTTAGCACTTCTGCCTCAGGCCACTCTCTGAACTCCTCAGCTCTTCTTGTACCACTAATGCTACTACGGCCACTCTTCATGTAACCAACCCAACATGTTCTACATGAGAAAAATAACAAGGGGACAAAGAAAACGTTGTTCAAGATATCTCTCAGAGGCCTCGTGTTGCAGGACAGGAAGATGTTCCCGGGCTGCCTGGAAAAGTGAGTTCAACAGCTTGGTTATACAGTCAGGAGCGGCTGAGTGACATATGTGTGGCGTGAAAGGCGACATTCACATCGAATCACAGCACAGCTTCCAGGTCAACCAATCACAGTTCTTACATAGGAATCCATTACAGAGCCTTCAAAAGTTCTGCATGGCCCAAATTACGGGCTTCTTGCTGAGTTACTTACAAGGTGATCCCCACTTCCAAACGTGGTTAAAATGGATGTAGCAATACTTAAAATTCACCCAGCTTGTGTTGACTCGAACAAGCTCAGCTTTAAGGGGAGTTGTGGCTTAAGTTGAAGTAGTCCTTATGGCTGGACTGTTTCACAGAGTAATGGTGGGAAATTAAGAAGCAGCTCAACTGCCTTGAGAGAAAGCCCACTTGGTTGCTAAATAAGGAGTTGTTTGAGTGGAAGCTCCCCGGGCCAGACAGTTATAAATAAATGATCTTGTAGTGGTTGCTCTAATGGTAGCATGCCTTGCTCCAGATAGTTCCAATGACTGAAAAAAAAAAAAGAAAAAGAAAAAAAACCAACACACCTAGGAGTATTTTTGCATCAAAGTTTTAAGAAGAAATTAACATTCCTGACAGTAACTTAACTGTGTTCTCAATTCTTACTTGTGTTTACTGTGCTTAACCCCTTGCCAAATGTTCTTACAAAAAGTCAGGTCCCTCTGACTTGTCTCCAGGAGTTGAGTTTACAATTTATTACCTACAGAGCCTTCCAAGGTCCATGGAACCATGTGTGTTTTCTTCCTGGAAATCACAAAAGGGTCCAAAGAGTTCACAGCAGAGTTTTCTTTTTTGGGTTTAGAACACGGTACATTTTATCTGGCAGTCGATCTTTGGAGCCTGGGTTGTCATCACAGAGGGAGTGATACACAATGACAACTTGTCATCTTAGCTCAGTGCTCAGCATTCAGCAGCTAATGCAAATGCCTCTGACCCAAGTACACTGGATAGCAAGGGCTTCAATGATGGCCCCAGAAGAGTCCAGTTGAACATATTTGGGGGTCCTCTGTAAGTTATCTGTCTGAAAAATGGAAGTGCCGTGGTCTCCAAGGATCAAGAAGTCAGTTCAGCTTCAGGAATCTCAACTGGAAAAGACAGTCATAATAGCAGCACAGAGGACCATCTTGTTCATTGGCTTATCCTGACACATCCGTGAAATGATGTTATTTCAGAAAAATGGATGAAGTTCAGCTATGGAGTCAGAAGACTCTGCCCTGCTGCCAATATGGGAGACTTAGCCACTTCTGCTCTGTTTCAGGTGCCAACTGATTTACAAGAGCCTTGTCTGTACAGGACAGGACTTGTCTGTATCAGGCAGATAGAACTGGTGCTCAGTGCCATGCCAGCTTCTAAGCTGCCTACTTGTGAACCATTTACACTTGCCTTCTGCTTGTCCTGTGAACTCTTGGCAGGCCTCTCGTGACCTAAGCAGCAACAGTGTGCAAACATGATGGAAATGTGTCCTGAATTATTCTCTCTGTCTTGTAGCTTCAGAGTGGAAGTTTGGGTCTTCAATAATTGTCCTAGTCCCTAACTATGAACATTTCATCGCCTGCTTCTTATCCCCTCACATTCTTCTCTGTCCCTGGTTCTGTTTCAGTCTTTCGTTATCTTCTCCTGCTTCCATGTGGAGTGAAAAGCTGGAGCACTACGGTTACACTGCCCTTGATACATTTCTCTGTTAAGTGAATATTGATAGTAACTTCCTTTTTTTCAAATAGAAGATTACATGAAACTATCTAATTATATTTAATATCCTCTTGGTTAATATTTTTGATTTCCTATACTGATTTCCTTGTTATTTGGGGTATTGATCTGAGAAGCTTCACAAATTATGGAGCCATCAAGGACTTGAACTCAGTATTTACAAGATGTGCTAATACCTATTTATAGCCATCCAGGAAGATCATCAGGATCTATAGATGGTACCGTGTGGGTGCTGAGGTGGGCTGGAACCCAGTCACCGAGTCACATGACTACAGACAAGTTAAGAAGACCAAGGAAGTAGCCTCGCAGTGTGCTCGGAAGACATAAAATGTCATTAAACGTTTGGCCTTTTTAATATAGCACTATTTGGCAACTAAATCTTCACTGGGTTTGAACTATGATTGTCAGCTTTCTACTTTCTGAGGATTACAAGCAGGAGCCACCAGTACCCAGCAAGGTTTTCTTAAATGTCGACCAGTTGCTATTAGGCCTGATTACAAAGCATTCTTTTTAAGATGTTCTCCCTTGCTGTACTGAGCTGGATAATTGCCCTGAATTCAGACAGCCAGAATATTGAGACAAGTCTAAGGAGTCAGACAATTGCCCACCACACAAAATTTAAGTTAATAGCTCTTTTTGGACTCTTTTGTTGTTTTCCTCAATTTTCTTTGTTATACATTAAAATCTTTTTCAAAATATGCATTTAATGCCTGATAAATTTTCCTCTGTAAATTTTCTTCATAGAATAGATCTTTTTTTCAACTCTCATGATACTATATAATCATCATTTTTGCCAGAAGTAATGTTTACATATCTGCACTTCAATAATTTCTAAACTGGAAAAGTGAACACCAATCATTTCAATCATGTTATATAACTTCCCCTTGTTTGTCTTACTAAACTTGTTTTACTGACTCCATGAGGGCCACAATCATATTACAATTGTGTTGAAACAAACAAACAAACAAACAAAAAACCCCAAGCAAATGAACGAATGAACAAATGAAAGCCTCAACATCTTCCCTGTAGCTTTTGCACATAAGAAGAGCCCAAAGATATTTGTTGAAGGAATATATGAATGAAGAATGTGAATAAATTAAATTTAGCTCATATTACCTTGCAACCTTCAATGCATGCTCACAACCACTGTCGATTCTCACATATTAGTGCTAGAGGAATCTCATCCCACGTGGTGGCTGGGAGGTACAGTCTAAAAAGTACCAGTAAAATCTGGTTATTTTAGGTCCTCCCCTATAGCAGAAGAAAGCTTCTGCTGGGTAAATTCCTCTGTATTTCTCATTAAGAGACTGATGTGATATTTTCATCCCTCCACACAATGAACCCTTACCAAGTGCACTCCCTGTATCAGTCTCTCTTTCTCTCTCACCCTCTACTTCCCTTCTTAAGACATCTTCAAAAGGTCTCCTTGGCTATTTTTGTAAATACACATAATCAGACAGCATATACCCTTCTTTTCCCTCTCTCTGTACCTTCCCCTCTCCCACTGATATCCACTATCCCCCCACCAAAACTATTTCCCAGACCTGTGATTCATTTGTTAATGTATGCTAATTATTAAGAGGTTTCACCATGGCATTTCCCACTTGCATAACATATACTGCAATCCCATCAATTGCTTCTATCATTCTCTTTTTCCTCATACCTATACTCCTTATTATTCAATAGCTTTCTGTGATCATCTTTATGCAACTTTCATTCATAAACACAATGTATTTTGATGTCACCCACTCCCCCCAATTCTTTTCCTCTTTTACATCTCTCTTTTTCCAAATAGCCCCAACATTATAATGGTGTTCTGGATATGTATGTTGTACTTATATATGTTTGTACAGGTGTGTGTGTGTGTGTGTGTGTGTGTGTGTGTGTGTGTGTGTGTGTGTGAAACATATTCCCATCTGTCATCTTGTACTAATATCATTTCAAAGACCATAATATAAGACTTTGAAACTGTTACAGGAAAACATGCAAATGAAATGCAAGAATCTTCCTGATTAGAACTCTAAAAGTTCAGCAAATAAGAGTGAAAACTGACAAATGGGATCACACCAAATTCGAAGTCTTCCTTATGGGAAATAGTCATAAGACTGAAGAGACAGCCTACAGAAAGGGAGAAATTCTTGGCAATTATGATTCTGACAAGAGATTAATAGCCAGAATACATAGAGAACTCAAAAATCTAAGCTTCAAAAGAAACTAATATTGTAAAAAATTGAGGTTTTAAAATCATTGCTAGATATTTCATATATGTCCTGATATTTAATTCCCTGATGACCTTTCAGAATTGGTAGTATGAGCTCAAGTTATAGATAAAGAGAAATTAATACCTAGAAACTCTAAGAGATTTGGCCAGGGTAATGAAGCTATTTCTAGGATCTGTAAAAGTCATTTTCCATTGACTGTGGTTTTTGATTAGTAACTCACATGGGCTCTTTAGAGTCACAGAACCTGAGTATTATGATATCTAGCTGATATGAGTCTAGATATCCTTCCATGCCTTTGACATGTCTCTGTCACTCTGCCTTTCTAAGAACATGGTGCAGAGGTGCCTGGATTACCTCTCTGGCTAGCCTGTTGCTCTTTTTCATCATATCCAACATTCTGTGTTTCGTCAACTCAGGACCTCTACATACAAAACTTTCCCTCATGTAGCAATATCTGTACTTCAAGTCCTGGGTCTGTGACCTTGGATATGCTCCTTTATACTCTAGGCACTTCAATATACTATTAAGAAAATGAATGTCTAGTTGCATTTCTTCCACTCTGCCTTAAGAATTAAATACGATCGTTTATATTCAGCGATGTCATACTAATTAGAAACTAACACATGGTAACACTTTGAATGACTGTGATTCATGGATGATTTTTCTCATTATTTTTATTTACCAAGGGAGGCATTTTCTGTTTTGGTATGGGAAGGGTGTTTTTCTTTTCTCTATAGCCACTCTGGGAGTCAGAGATGTCCTCAATTCACCCTGACTGGAGGATTATTGCTTGCTAATTTGAAACTTTTTCAGACTTGCTGTGAGGAAGGATCAAGCAATATCGCTGGCGGTGCTGGAAGACTGCAGGGAAGACAACCTGATTCGAATTATTCACGAGGTACACATAATCAGGGTCTGCAGGCAGAGATACGGAGTGGGAGCTGGAAGCCATTCAATTAAAGAACTGTACAGTAAGACAGGATCTGCTCAGGATAGCTAAGGATGAGCTGCTCCCAGAAGTAGGAATCCTTGGGGCCACCTGTCACCTATTGAGGGTCACCTGAGGGGATTGTTTGGGTTGGGAGAAGTGGTGACAGGACTGGCATGAGGGAAAATTCCTTGCTGAGCATTCTTAATTTGAAAATAAAATCTTCTCTGAGTTTTCTCATGGTACAGTCAAGGAGCCAAACCAAATGATGTTTCAATAGAATTGCATTTCCCTGCTTTCCGCTTGACTCTTAAGCAGCTCTGGAGGTGTGAGTAGATCAGTAGAGTGTGACTCATTTTTATAACTTGAGCCCCATATTTCTTGCTGATTTTTCAAGGCAGGCCCTAGCTAAGGCAAGTTCACATTCAGAAAGATGAAAAAGAAATATGTTCCTTGTTACTTAACCATATATCACCACTGTCAACATTTTGGTGTTTTGTTTCCATTTATTTAACACAAATACTTGGTAAATTTCCAGTTTTTGAGAAGAAGTTTCTGGACTTCTCTATATTCACACTGTGCTCTTCTTGTCACCAATTTAGTCATCGGTTTAAGTTTCATTGATTTTGTATCTCTCACTACATAATAATTTGTTTCAAAGAAGCAGTCATTATTACTCCCTAAAAGAGCTCTTTTTTGCACAGTAAATCGGAAACAACAAAGCCTTGTCACAGAGAAGCATCCATGTCAGTTGAATTTGAGCTCTGAAAAATTCATGCCTCTGAGTCATTTTTTCAAATCCTTTGATGTGCAATCCCTGTAATTTCAATGGATACAAATATCTACCATTATTCATACACATGTATAAATACACAGAGAAACAGACATGCACAACTAGAAACTGGTATCATATGTGTAGTTTTGTGACATTGTTCTGCTTCACCACCACGGTGGAACAATTTTCTTCACTAAATCATTCAAAAGTTAAAAATGTTCCCCACTTCAAAACAGACATTGTCTCAGTAAACTATTGGACATATATACAACCCACCCTACCTAGCTATTCAACTGATTCCGATTTTGGCTACTGTAAATAGTGATGTCATTTACAGCATTGTGATAAATATTCATTACATCTTTAGGATTTCCTTAGGACAGAATCATGGCCATGAAACAAATGTTTCAAATGTTAAATCTATTTTCAGAAGACACTATGATGCAAAAAAATACCTAAGTAGATAGCTTTATAAGTAGAAAGTAGATGAAGGTACACAGCCAAAGACTCAAATTACTTTCATGAACATTTGCTCAAATGTTTTCAATCTACTATCATGATCTTCAAGAATTCACTTGGGGGGCCGGGAGTTTGGCCTAGTGGTAGAGTGCTTGCCTAGCATGCACGAAGACCCCGGTTCGATTCCTTGGTACCACATACATAGAAAAAAAGCTGGAAGTGGTGCTGAGGCTCAAGTGGTAGAGTGCTAAGCCTTGAGAAAGTCCAAGGACAGTGCTCAGGCCCTGAGCCCAAGCCCAGGACTGGCAAAAAAAAAAAAAAAAGAATTCACTTGGTATTGAGTACCAACTTGTAAAATAGCTATGAGGGTCTGACAGAAAACAATTATCTCATCTGTCTTTTCTTATTAGAGAATTTATTAACATTAATTTTTACATCTTATTTCAAATGACATGTCTAACAAACAAGTATTCAAGAGGGAATCTCTATATACAATCACTGGCACTTAGATTTTTAGAACATGATTAAAATTAGGCTGAATGTTTGTATGTCATAGATACATATTAATCTATGTAATAAACTATGTCTATAGAGTCATACATTTTTATGTCTATGTACTTGTGTTTATATTTTCAATACCATGTCCACAGCATTGGGTACACAAATATTGAGTCCTCGCTGTTGTACTGTTTGAATCTAAGAGCCACATGTTAAGGATACCATGCGCCTTTTGTTCCTTTGGTCTTGACTTGTTTCAACATGATTCACTCTAGATTCATCCACTTCCCTGCAAATGCCATTATTTTATCTTGTCTGTTGGCTATGTAGAATTCCATTGTGTATATATACCACATTTTCTGTATCCATTCATTTGCAGTAGGGCATCTGGATTGTTTCCATTGCTTGGCTATTGTGAATAGTGCAGAGATGAACATAGCTGAGCAGGTGTCCTTATCATATCTTGGGTTATGATGTTCAGGATGGATACCCAGGAGGGGTATGGCAGGATCGTAGGGAAGGTCTATTTTCAGTTGTTTGAGAAACCTCCACACTGCTTTCCAGAGTGGCTGAACTTGCTTACAATCCCACCAGTAGATCCTTTTTCTCCACAACCCCGCCAGCAACTGTCATTGTCTGAGTTCAAAATCTTGGCCATTCTAATTGGGTTAAAGTGGTACCTTAGGGTTGTTTTTATTTGCATTTTATGACCATGGATGATGAGCATTATCTCATGTTTTTCTGCCATTTTAACCTCTTCATCTGTCTTTTATTTTTCATTTTTGTTACATGGCAAATTTGAATATTGTTCTTAAGTTTACTACCTCTTTTTCCCTTATAATATTATGCTCAAATCTTTTGATATTGGCCATCGATATCCTTAAGTTCAACAATTATTCTAATTAATTTATATGAGCTATTGGAACACACTAATGATTTTTCTTCTATTTTTTTTCTGGCCTTATGGAAAACTTGTTATGAGGCTATTTAATATTAATTTTGTGTATGGTATTGTTGACAGTTAAAGAAGCATGCATTTGAGTCTTTCACAAGACTCTTTTTGATTTCTCACAAGATATTTGTGACATTCTCCTGCCCACATCATCTATTCTCTGTTCAGGTATTCTTCAGCTGCATTTTTGGCATGTAATGATGAAGTAGAGCACTTAGATGAGAGGTTGATAAGGGAGGCAAGAGTCTACCTACATTCAAGGCAATACTAAAAACTGACCAAAAAAGACAAATGTCTAAGCCTGGTTTACTTCTTGGAGACACTGGTAAAAGGTTTTTGTTTTATTTTGTTTTGTTTTGTTTTCTGTAACACTTATTGCTTTGGAAAATTCTGTTTCTTTCTCCCCCTTAAGAATTGTATCTGAAATCCTGGTGCAGTGACTCACTTCTACAGTCCTAGCTACTCAGGAGGCTGAGATTTGAGGATCAAGGTTCAAAGCCAGCCTGAGCACAAAATGACCTGAGACTCTTATCTGGAAATAACCTCTAGAAAATGGAAAGTGGGGCTTGGCCCAAGGATGGGGTGGCAGCCTTGAGCTGAAGAGCTCAGGGACAGCACCCAGGCCAAGTTCAAGCCACATGACCCACAAAAAGAAAAAAAAAAGAAATTGTATATGAAATAACATGGAGTAGGGCAAAAGGAGAAAGTACTGCAAGTTTCCAGACACATTTTGGCCTTTCATTTGAGGGCAAAAATAACATTATAGATTTAAAAGATCAAGAGGTAAATATTAACCATCAATCTGTTAAAAAGGAAAAAAAAACACTCTAAAGATGTCTTGGTCTAATTTGTGCAGTCATAGAGAATTTCAAAGCCTATGTCATTTATAATGTATTGCGATTTATTTTCCATGGTGGAGGAGTTTTAGGAAGTCTGGGATTAAAACCAGGGCATAGGAACAGGGTCATCGTTCTGTGCTTTCACAAGTGGGAAGGAGGGGAGGGTGGACCAGAGTGGGCAGCAATTTCCCTTTCACAGAGGTCCTAGCCAAGGTCATAAAGGTGGATCCCATTGGATCCTGGCCTTGCCATTTTTAAAACATTCCACCTTTTAATGCGGTCACATTGGCAGTATGCTTTCAAACTAGGTTTTGGAGAGGACGAGCATTCAAACCATAATATAAAACAAAACAACAAAAAGCTACAAGAAGCTTGAAGGCATCAGGTGTCAGATCACACCTATAAACTCCATATGGTGAAACTTTGCAGTAATGAATTCTATAAACTTTTAACTTGCGAAGACTTCTACCCCCTTCTCTCCTTCTCCCACCTTATTAAACACAAGATGGGAGTTTTACAGTTGGGTAGTAAATGTGAGTTCTTGTAGCACTCATGGCCTTCACAAAGGCCATGCTGCTGTTACTTCATTGTTAATGGCAGGAGAGGGAAAGAAAGAGACGGATGTGATTTACCACTGCTCCTATTTCAAAGTGTCCTTTACAATCTGTTTTAGGATACTCCTCAAGTCGCCAAAGAAATATTCCCCATACATTGTACTTCAAGGCAAAAGCTCAGTTGATTTTATGTGCTGCTGGATCAATGGCCTATTTCTCCAGTCTACAAAATAGATTTGAAAGTCTGCGGGAAACTTAAGAAAGAATAGATCAAAAATAAGAAATTGGTTGGCTGCATAAAAGCCAACACTTGCTACTTGGAATTTTTTTTCAATAATGCCTGGTTGAGTGAGAATGTCAAGGGCTTCTCAAATTTGCATCAATTTGAATAAAACCATTGTTATACAGCTTGCAAAATTCAAAACACTTTGGGGTAAGTTAGAACAGATTTTATTTTCCTTGCAGAGATTGGCATAAAGGCAAAAACCTCTGAGATCTTAATCTGTACTAATCTTGTGAGAATTGTCCAAGCTCAAATCTGCCAATTAAACTCCTGTTCCAGAAGATAAAGCATTTGCTGAATTAGAGTATATAATTTGATAGATAAGGGTATCTTTTTCCTTCATAAATATTTTATCAGGAAGTGAAAACATGCAAACTTAGACTTCGGATAAAACTACTGATATCAATGAAAAGACATCTTCTAACATGTTTTTCAAGCAAAATCATTTTGAGTGATAAACCATCCATGCTTTATAATATATTATCTAGTCTAAAGAATGAATATATTTACAAAAGAAAACAGTTTCTTAACAACACTGAAACAGAGTTACAAATAGAGTTACAAATTACCAAATTGGAAAACAAATGCTATGTACATATTTTTTCTGTAAAAGATCAAGAGAACCTGACCAAAAGTCTTCTCCACAATTTCCATTTTTGACAGGACTTAGGCAGACCTGTAATGTCTTGCCTGCATATTCCAAAATAAGTATCACCCTACACAGAAAAGCATTTTATGGACAGGATTTGCCCTTTTGGCTTTTATGAAGTGTTGAAGAATGTGAACATTATTAAAAGAGGTACTTAGATTCTAAATGGTGATTACTTATGAGTAATTAGAACTTTACAAGAGTATGACGTTCTTAATTTGTGTGATGAGTAAGAGACAATTGGGTTACATCCATCTCAAAAATGCTAAACTTCAACTTTGTCATCTTGAGTCATGAAATTTGACTGCTAGTTGTTCCTAATGTTGGATATACAGTTAGTAATGTGAGTGAAAGTTTTAGTTACTTATCCAAATGAGTAAGAGATGGACTAGTAAGATTTTTTCCCCCAAACTGTTATGTGTCCTACACTATTGTCAATTCCTAAAGCAACATAATAATAATAATTATTATTATTATAATAATTAGTATCTTTTGAAATCTTCTGAAATCACACCATGACAACTCTAATTTTTAATTTTGCTTAAAACAACCACTTTGTCTTATTTCCCCTCTCTGCTGTGCTAGTCAATCATCTGTATTCCAGAGGCAAGCTCTCCTGCAGAGCAGATAGAGCCACTTGGGGGATGATATGAATATTCACACAAGGGTCTACATTGCAACTTGGACCATAGAGTATTTGTTTTGCTTTTAAGAATGGAAATAGGAAAAATGGAAGAGCCTGATCATAATGATGATCCCTAAAATAATCTGGGCTTACAAAGGCAAGTATCTGGTGTTTTCTCTCTTTTGTGGAACACAAGGTAAAACAAAACAGAAAATCAAGATCATGAAAATAAAAGAGGATGCTAGGAGTCAAGAATAAGTAGGAATTGTAGAAGTAGAGAATGTGACCAAAGTATAGTATATACTTATATGGAAATATTTTGATAAAAGTTACATTGTGTAATTTAATATATGCTGGTGAAAAACATAGTAAGTGGCTCTCTTATATATACAGGATGCACAGAATGAATAGGAAAGGCCTGTTAGAATTTATGATGTTCTGGTTGTGTCAGCCTAGAACCCAGATAACAAAGAATAAAACAGGATACAGCAGGGACTTTTTTTAATCACACAAAAGCCACAAGTGAATGAAGCACCAGTTGTCTCCTCAATAGCATACATCTTTTAATATAAGTATCCTAAGAAATAGTTTTTCAAAGAATTCTAAGTAGAAGTGGGATGCATGTTATCTTCAGTACACTAGCACTAGTCTTCTCCGTGAATCACATTATTCCCATTCATTATTGGGGATGAATATGTGCAAGACCAAATTGTAGCAAAGTAGTCTCCAAGAGAAGTTTCTGGAAGCATCAACATTCCCCCTCACTTCCAAACAGAGCAATAGAAAAAAGGGATCTCTCCTCCTCAGCAGAGATAAAGGCAGTAGTGAGTAGTCTAATACTGTGAAGGAATCACCAAATTACCAAACTGACACTGCAGAGGAGAGAGTACAGAGGCTGAAAGAGCCTGGGACATGTTGTAATGACTTATTTATGATTGTTTAAGAAGGCCTAAATAAAGCGAGTACTACTTCTGAATGTATTGTTACTCTGTATACAATGCTTTCTTGTTGCTACATCAGTTAGAACCAGACTTTCTATGCTTTTATTTTGTAGTCAAAGCATATCGACCATTTGAATCTGCCTTTGAAAGGCAACACAGACATTCTTCCTATGAGCACTGAAATTGAGATTTACCCTTTTATGTTATACATCTACTCAACTTTTCATGAAAGATGTGAGATAGAAAACTTATTAAAAAGAAGAAAAGGGAGAGAAAAAAATGTTAGAGATCCAAAGCTGAAGAGCAGTGGTTGGGCTTTTTCATTTTATCATAGACCTTTCCTAAGGGTACCAAGTGGAATCTCCCAAGAATTACCTCAATTTCTTTTGAAAACAATCCCTTCAGTGACTTAAGGAAAATCCTAGCAGGCCAAACATCTTAAACGTGGCAGCAACTCCCATTACCACCATATTGAGATGCAGATTAGAACCATGTGAGTTTCTTAGGAGACAATCAAGCTTCTGTATGATATATTCTTCAGTGTTATAGATTTATTTTTGTGCTATTTCCAGAGTAATATTTTTCTCACATTAAATATAATCCAAAAAGCTATAGTGGTACCAAATGTAGTGAATTTTATTAGTGAAGCACAATGAAGTTATGAAGTAGTAGACATGTCTTTATTAATATATTAAGTAATATGTGCAAATGGTAAATTTAATCATTTCCATCAGATAAGAGCAGTGGTATTTTGAAATTTCTGAAACAATTGTCATGTTATAGATGTGTGATTTCTACTGGTAACCAAGTCACACCTCTTATTAATTTGTAGTTAATAATTTCTTGGCACAAGATCAACTCTTCCAAGTAATATATAAAATATTTAATTCTGTGGAATCCCATAGCTTCTGGAAAGTTTCTTCTAGAAGACCTTTACCTCAAATCTTTCTCTAAGACACTTCAACAATTTTTTTTCTTTCTTGCCTGGTTACCTGTTTTCTCTGAATTTATCAGGAACATTCTCTCCCTTAACTTCAAAGCTTATTGATTTTCTGTGTTCCCTTGCAAAGAAAGAAATGGTACCACACACACACACACACACACACACACACACACACACACACACACACACACACACACACACACTCCTCAGCACTTCCCAGCTGCTTTTATTCCCAGACTTTTAAGTCACTGGATAACTTGACAACCACTCATGCTATGAAGAAGTGGTTTCTCTCTTTCAGGGGAGTACCTCAAAGCTCAAAGATGTTAGGTCTCTTGTGCACACAGAAGCCAGTGAAGACTGTGAGTCAAACATGGGTATGCCTGACCCTGAATCTCTTCTTCTAAAGCATTTCTAAGGAAATGATCACAGAAGAAGACCATGATACATTCCAGGCCTGGTTCCTTCCAGTTTCCTTGCTGGCTAATGAGATGATGAGTCTCCCTACTTTCAATCTTGTGGGCCCATGAGAGCGACTGTCTTGTAACCATCTGTGGAATAACCAGTAGAAAAAGAATTTGTCTCCACGAGAAGATGTTTCTCAACCATCTGTGAAAGCACCAAAAGAGAAAGGATCTGTCTCCTTAGATAAGTCAAGAACCCAATAGACAAATACTTTTCATTCAAGTCTTTCTGGCACATCTATAACCACTTGTGTATTTGTTTTCAGGTGAGCTGTAGCCTTCCTCTTTTAATTGGACCTTTGCTATCTAATAAACCCAGGTCCAAATCAATGACTGCAGCAATGGTGGAAATTGGCAGGGAGGGATGGGAAATCTTGTGGAAAGGCTTCCCTATAGTGATTCCCACTTCCGTTTCTTTCCTATCGCTGCCAGCCCCTGGCCAGGTACAGGAGCTGTAGCCTGCCTTTACTGAAAAATGGAAAGGTTAAAATCTGTGTTTCAGAGATGGGCTTTGTGCAAAGTAGCAGGTAGTATGGGATTACACTTTTCCCTGACCTTTCTGAGATGGAGCATTCTTCACAGCTGTCATTGTGTCAGGGAATGAACCCAGAAATATTATTAGGGGAGACATTTTGGCTGCAAGTCCATGCCAGGCCTAGAGGAGGAGGACTAGGTACAGAAACATGACTAGTAAGTCAATCAGTATAGCCGGAGTCGGAAATGGGTAGTGCTAAGGAGACCCAGTGATGAGGTCTGAGAGAAGGGAAGTTCACCACCCATCTGATTGTCTCTGCATTGCTTTGCAACCATCTGTTCCCATTTCTACCTCGCCCAATAGTCTGAAAGGGTCTCAAAGGAAGAAGCTGGACATATTCCATTAGCCCTCATCACAGCACATGGCACACACACACACACCACAGACTTTCCCTGAAGTGAAAGACATAAAAGATGTGTAGATAAAAAAGACCAGGAAGATCAACTCATATGCCTTAGCTAATGGATTCCTTGACGTGATTGTAGAGTCTGACAACTCTGATGTCTGGAGTCAGCAAGCAAGAGACTCAGGGAGCAAGATATATGCAGGACTGGAACAAGGGGGAGCTCAATAAGTGTCTCCAGTCCAGACGACAGCCTGCAGGTAAGAGGAGAAATACGTTGCAACTTCAGGCAGAAAGAGACAGTAAGAGAGTACTTTGTTAGTATTTTATTTAGTTTAAATCTTCATAGGCTGAATAATCTCCTTCCTATTGGAGAGGACAAAGTTCTTTATTCAGTCTTATTTTTTTTTTCTGGTCCTGGGCTTGAACTCTGGGCCTGGACACCGTCCCTGAACCTCTCTGAGCTCAAGGCTAGAGCTCTGCCACTTGAGCCACAGCACCACTCCCCACTCTTTCTGTGTATGTGGTACTGAGGAATCCAACCCAGGGTTTTGTGCCTGCCCAGTCAGGTTGGCTCATTAACATTAGTCATCACCAGAAAACACAGGGAGATAAGAAGTAAGACCATAGGGAAAGAAGAGCCAATAAAAGCTGATGTTGAGCTGGACTCTGAGGTAAGCAGCTATAGGCCTACTCCATATATATCCTATGAGGAATCTCGCTGAAGATGATTCACTTTTCACATAATTCAGTTTAAGTATAAGTTGTAGGAAGAAACAACGACTACCACATTTCTAGGCTGCACTCGTTCCTGTACCAAAGTCCTGCTGTCTTTAGAGGGCAGGTTACGAAACTCATCACAGCTTTGTTTAATATCACACAGGCCAAAGGAACAAACAGGAGTGCACAGAGTTTATCAGCTACACTTCTGTCGCCTGAGCCCTGAGCATGCAGCCCACATTACAATCCGGCCTCACAGATTGTGAAGCACTTTCTCATGCAGTAGGTAAAGGTGATCTTTCTTCCTAACTTTTTTTTTTACAAGTCCAAGTTGCAGAGGAATGGAGTGTGTAATCCAACCGAAGATGGCTCATAAAGTAGAAGGCTGTATGGAATTGGGACCTAATTTCTAAGTTCGCCACTCTATCTTCTTTTTGCTTCACCAACATTAGAATCTTTCTACCTTTTAGCCTTAGACTTAGAATTATTAGAATGGAGAAAATATACCCTGAAGGAAATCAGCTTAAAGCTTCATGCAAGGTGTAGGAGCAATACAAGTAGCCAAGGAAGTCTACACAAATTGATTTTCATTTTTAACTTTTCCATTAACCAGTCAGACAAAACTCTTTCTCTTTCTCTTTCTTAGTATAAACAGGTCCCAGCCTAACAATGGTTCTGCTTGTGATTTTTCACCCTGATAATGGTGTAGAAGCTGTAAATGTTCAGAAGAAACTGTACTTTGAATGTGATCTCCTCCTAGGTAGTCATATCTGGTATGTCCCTCACCTACTGTGTTGAGCTGCGGTAGTAAAATGCCTTCCAGAGAGCTACCGTTGTAATGATTTGAGTGTACTGAGTTGTTAAAGTAAGATGCTGAGTAGATGAATGCAACAAGTGAAATTTTGACAGTCCATCCTTTCAATGAATGATAGACTTGAGAGGATGTAACCCTTTTATTTTTTTAAGTTTTTATTCTTTTTTTTTTTTTTTTTGCCAGTCCTGGGCTTGAACTCAGGGTCTGAGCACTGGGCTTTCCCAAGGCTAGAGCTTTACTACTTGTGCCACAGCACCACTTCTGGCTTTTTTTCTATGTATGTGGTACTGAGAAATCAAATCTGGGTTTTCATGCATGCTAGGCAAGCACTCTACCACTAGGCCAAACTCCCGGCCCGTAATCCTTTTATAAGTCAAGAGGCATCTATAATTCATTTTATTCTTCTTTTGAGTAAGAAAATATTACTAGATAATTGTATGTATGTGTGTGCATGTGCGTGTGGGGGGTGTATGTTAAAAGGGCGAGAGAGAGAGATTATTGAATGGACAGAAAAACTGACCATTGTTATATTATCATTGGCATATTGAAAGAATGTTTCTTCCAAAGTCTAAAGGGGCTTGTACTCTCCTGGTCTAATGAATGAGTTTCTGAGATTTGATTCACTTTTTTTCTCAATTGAATTTAACATTGGCCTTGCAATATGAGTGAGGCATGAGTGGTAATGCATGTATAGCTACTACTACATCATTGTCTCAAACACAGAAACGCACTTAGATGTTGTAAAGTTGCTGCAATTATTTCCAGTAGTAATATCATTTCCGATAGTTAATTCTCTTCTTTTGAATAGTTTACTCATTAATCACTTAATTCACTTGTTATCCCCTTGTTATCATAAGGTTCTCTTTAAGAAGCTGTTAATACTCTTTCTATTTCTACAAATCCACCCTTTAGACTATTTTTCTATCATTTGATGACTGCTTGGGACATATATTCCATACTAGATACTATTCTATTCCATTTCATTTTGGACTAATATTTGTCCTAAATATATGACATGAAAACATAACCAATAAGTTTAAGACTAATTCTCATTGTTTTAAATATATACTGGTGTATTATATATTATATATATAATTTATAGATACTAGTATTTTTGACATCATATAACTGAAATGTATCATCTAGACTTAGGAGTCCTCATAAAGGTTAACATTTTAAGAATGATTGCTATTGTCTGCAGCTCCATTTAATGATAAAATAATTTACGGTTGAAAGCCAAATCACAAGTTAGAAAAATGAAGAAACACACAGAGTATTGGACATAGTCTCTTTTTCTGTGATTTAAGATCTTAATTTCTCTTACAATTGAATGGAAACAAATTCTTGAATCTAAAAACATGGCAATCTGTTGAAAAGTCCTTTGAGTTTTTTGGTAAAGTTCTATGCTTATAAGATTACCATCTAATTCTGGGCTATTATGCAAAAAATTTGTTGCTTAGCTCTGTACTCTCTAGGAGAATATAAGTTCATCTTCTTCTTTTTTGAATTTACTTGAAAGTGTGATTAAGTGAATTGCATTTTATCTCATAAAGGATGATTCAGTTCCTAAACAGAATGACACAAATAACTTGGTGTACTACTCCCATCTGTATGAGTCATGGTTACTACAGAGGAGCAAAAGAAGAAAACCAAAACTGGGAACTGTGTGAATAAGTTTGAGAACTGAACCATTGCATTTTTGTACTATACCCAACCCTCTGTACATTTAACAGTTACTGAAGCCTTTGAAATGTGAAAATTCTACGTACAAATGAAACAAGTAGTAATACTACAGACTTTTGAGTTGAATGTTTATATGTTTAAATATCACGCCTATAGTCTGATTGAAAGAGCTTCAGGAAATCCAGCCAGCACAGAACCAACCCTTTTACGGATGACAGGCTTTAGGCATAGAAAAATTGAACACTTACCCCAAAATATGGATTTAAGTTTTTTCATGAAGCAGGACTGTGACACACTTCTGATAGACCTGATCCATCAATTGGTACAAAACACCTCTTATTTTATCCATGATCAAAAATCTAGGATCATCAAAAGATCATGGGAAATAAAACAAGTAGGAAGCACAAATGCTAGAGAGAGATTAAGATTTTTGGGAAGTCAGTTGTGGGGCCTGAACTCTGGGCTTGGATGCTGTCCCTGAGCTCTTCAGCTCAAGGCTACGTTCATACCCCTTGAGCTACAGCCCCACTTCTGGTTTTCTAGAGGTTAATTGGAGATAAGAGTCTCAGGTCCTTTTGTGCCCAGACTGGCTTTGAACCATGATCCTCAGATCTCAGCCTCCTGAGTAGCTAGGATTACAGGCATGAGCCACTGTGCCCAGTGAGATTAAGATTTTCAAAGGACATGTTTTAGTTTTTCCAACAATATCCAAGCCGAACCATTTTTAGCTTGGGACCTGTCTAGCATTCATCTGTCCTTTGTCTGTAAATCTTCCTCTTCCTTGTGATAATCTACCACATATAGATAAAGAACCTGACATCTAGTGAACATTCTACACTCGTACTTAACACTATTAGAGTATAAGTTTGTCTTTTGGATGAAGTTCATGTTTCCCCGAATAACTATTGAGATACCTGAGTAAGGGCAATTTCAGTTTAGACAGGTGTAATAAACAGCGACTCCCAGCATATCAATACTAACGACACTAACTACAGTCTCTCCTCTATTTCAACCAGCACACACAAGAAACAAAACACTCTAAAGATACATGATGAAAAGAAACACATGAATAGTAAAATAAAAACCAATAAACGACGCAATTTAAACTTCTGTTGGTAATTTTGCTGACAAAAGAGTTGGTTGGTTGACATTTGATCGAGAATGTAGGTTGTTGGGGGATGCTGCCACTGAGCCTGGTAAAAAGGAAGGAGCGAGAGCTGGAACAAATAGAACAATCAATGCTTCAGGCTTTTCCCAACCACATCTGGGGAACTGGCAATCTTCCCTCTGTTCCTTTGAGTTTGTGATTTAAGTAGTAGATTTCCTATAAAACACATCAAACAAGAATAATGAGGAAATCTAAATGTATGGCTGTACTCTCTGCTTTTTCGTACTGACACATGGCTAATGATAACGTGCTATTGAACTTACAATTGTGTTTGTATCAGGATGCCTTTTCCTGTTTTGGGATGAGGTTCAGTTTCAACCATAGTCATTTTATCTGTATAATCTGCAATTTCTTTTAAAGGATGGGAATTGTGTATCTTAATCATGCTTCTTCCACATCTAGTTTTTTTCCAGATGATATTTTTACTTAATATTATTGGGAGAGTGGTAGAAAGAGCTTTATGGCATGTTTAAAAAACATGAGCCCTAAGCAAGATCCTTTTATGAGAATGCCTTGTGATATTGCTGCAGTGAATCTGTCTCTATTGCACAGAATAAATAACTCTCCAGTGCACAAATGTACACACACACACACACACACACACACACACACACACACACACACACACTTTTCTTATTGTTTTATGTCGACGGGTAAAATTCACTTAAAATCCTGTAAACTGTCATGACAAACATTTGGCTAACTATAATTTAGTTAAGAGAGCTCAGTTTGCACAGTTTTCTCCCAGCTTATGAGAATCTAAATTGTTCTCCATGAAATCTAGGACTGTTTCAATGGTGAGGCTGACATGATGTCATATTTTCTGCTAACAATCCAAAGCCACTTTGACTTTCTCTCTATCCTCTCTCTTGTACAACAGCCATAAGCACCATGCTGTCTTGACAGCCTGGCTTAGTTCTCAGTAGTGCTAATGGGAAGACAAGAGTGTGCTTTTAAAGGGGTAGCAGAGAGGCATGATTTGATAAGTCTGAGGAGCACTGAAAATTAGCTAGTGGCATCGGGCATGCAGGTGTCTTCAAGGACGATGGCATCAGATCATCAGGCTCTCAAACTATAATGCAGCCATAGAGGCTCCTACAGCCATAGCAGAAAATGAGAGTCAGCATCCTGAAGCAATAGTAGTAGCCGTCTTGAGTTCTTAAGTGATATGTAAAAATAACAATCCCCTTTTTCTTATATTTTTATTGTAATTAATAGAAGGGTTACATTATATTCACCAGATAGAAGGTACATTAGTTCACAAACATTGATACCCTTTCTCATGTCTTGGTCCCCATTTCCATCCCTCCACCCCGCCCCTCATCTTGTTTTCCCCCCTTCCCTATCCTATTTCAAATAACCAAATAAGCGTATGTACAATATATCAGATAACAAGGTAATATACTGTAACAGTATGAGATAACCAAGGGACAGCAAAAGAGATGAGAGATAACATAGTACATTAAGGACAACAATCACTCATTATATGGCTTTTGTTTCTATATCCGGGAGGTCCTTTAATTTAGAGTCATAGTATATGGTCTTGGGTATCTAGGTTTTGCTCTCTCTATTGCAAATCTCTGTTAGGAGAGCCCAAGGTTTCTACTGATTATGACAAATGAGGGAAACCATTGAGCCTACATTCCTTTGAGTCTGGCTTACTTCACTTAATATGAGCAATCCCCTTTTAAAAGAAAAACCCTCCAGCCATTCCAACGGTTTTTTTCTCTCCGTTATAAACTTATCATCATGAAATATTCATAATATTTCCATTTTCCTGGCTAAACTTGACCAATATACAATTACTTAATACTGGATTACTAGAATATTTAGAGATAGACTGGAATTCAATAAACACTTTACAAATTATCAGAGGATGGAAATATCTCACAGTTATTGACTGTTCTAGCCAACACTTGAACTTAGAACTTAGATATATCCCATAGTCTCTTAAATATACTACATTAAAATTTTCAAACAAGATGAAGTAAGAACACTCCTGATTCATGGAGGATACACTTCCATGATTAAGATGAAGAATCATGAAGTTAAAAGAATCGCTGGAAAAAAGTACACATCTAAGAAATATGGTTCACTAGAGAAGACTCCATTTACCTATTATGTTGGGTTGCAGATCTACTCATGTATGTGCATATTAATTGATATTGTATATTTTCTTTAAATCTACTAAACCCCTATTGATGATCAATAAATTTATTTCACATATATTGAATCTGGAGATTTTCTCTCCAGTATGTTTTGAGTAGTAAGCCATGGACTCATACCTCAAGTAAGATGAGAATGAAAGAATAAAGAATAAAGGTAAAGATCATGAAGAAAGAAAATATATTTAATTTGACCAGATTGTTGCATGTGAGATGGATTATAAACTCACAGATACATCTATATATATATTAAAAATTCCGTTCAATTCTGTTTTACAGCATGCAAACCAACATACCCTTTCTAAAATATCCATACTGATAATAACATATAAGGGCAAGATCAACAAAACAATCTTATTTTAGCTTTGGGGGAGGTATTTCCAGGTAGTTATAGCTAGATAGTAACCATGACTGACTGCATGAGGACAGTGAGAGGCATTCTAAGGAAAGGAGATAAGCCTTACTAAGCTACAAGTGTGATTGCAGGGTTGTAATGATCCACCGAGTTAAGCCCAGCAACTACACAACCACAAGCTCACTGCCAGATACCGCGGAACCTAGCACACCAAGGATGTTTGAGATAATTATGCCAGCCCATTCACCACTCAGGAACTCTTCTGCTTCTATTTGGATTCATCTCAAACCCAGACCCTGTCATTGCTGCATTACATTTTCATTCTCTGACCCATCCTCCCTCCTCCCCTGCCCTTTTTAAATTTTAAGCCTTTGGTGTTGAGATTTTTTTTTCTGGTCTTTTTACCTACTGACTTTTGGTACCCAATCAGAATTATGTTATATTGGCTTGGCCTTGTTGATTATGTTAGCAAAACGGTTTCTAAATGTGACCCGTGTCATTCTAACCTGTTTCCCTTTTTATGGGAAAAGGATTAAAGAGGGGAGGAGGCTTTAGACATTTAGAGGAAAAGATAGAGGTAAAATGTACTCAAATTAGGTAAGACCTTGTACATAGCAGGCTAGGGGATATGCTAGCATACCATTTATAAACATATACATTCTCTCTGCTTTAGCTCTGAAAGTTTATAATGATATCTCCAAGAATATGAGCATGCTACATAGATCATTTGGGGCAAAGAAGCAGCTTCGGGGTCCCACTGGCTGAGGACCCTTCATTGTTATCCTCCAATCTAAGGCTGAACTCTGCCTCTCATAGGAGATTAGCAGTACCCTGCTCCTCAACAGGGAAAGAAAGACCTGGAAGCTTGTGTGAAAAATGTTCAGTTTTTAGCTCTTCTACTGAAGTAACCACAATTCTGCTTCTTAGTGCTTGTGAGCTGAGATAACCTAAGAGACTAACCTGCAAAATAGTAAAAGCTTAATTACTTTGACAGAAAGAGTGTTCTTCTTTTCAGTTCAGTCACAGAATAATTTCAGAAATACTTAGTCTTACTGAATCACCTTTTAAATTATAGTTCACAGTACAAGCTCTTAATCCTAATTTAGGAAAACAGTGGTGCCTCAAGGAAGGAGATAGGAGTTGCAAGAGAGAAAGGAATTTATTGGATGAACTGAGAAGCCAGAAAGTGAAATAAAAATGTTTATGAGCTGTTAGAATCTACCACAAACATTTAGTAATGGGTGGATCCATATCTGAATAATCTGGTTTGCCCCAGACTATTAGAAGAAGAAACATGTTGAGAAGAATAGGAATTCTAGTAACTGTATCAATTGTTCTGCCACCAATTGTCTACTGCACAGTGAAGGCGCCACAGTGGAAGACAATTGCCTATAAACTAGCTGAGATGTGTCTTTAAAAACATACAAGCAAGACCATATTTCCATGAGCTGCTATTGGAATAAAATGTAAACCCCCCCTCAGTCTACAATATCTTCCAGCATCATCTTATGTAGCTTTTCAATTAATTCAGTATGCTGACTTTCTGTCTCCATTCCAGCTCCTTAGATAACAGAGCTAGAGGCAAAAATTTTCCCATTGCAAGGCTTTGAATGCACCATCCCAGGGCAAGGGAGGTAAGACAAACAGGAGATGTGAAGGAGAACAGTTCATCACTGAACTTGCCACAGTGCTTCTACAAATGTCCTTGCTACTCAGGCACCGGGAAACCTTATACAGAAACCAAGGCTAGTCTCGGGAAGGAAAAATGAGCAATTTATCTGCTGGCTTCTTCTTGTCCTTGGTCTCTAATAGGTCATTATCTTCTCTGCAAGATACCAACTGCCATTAATCTCTGAATGTAAAACCCAGATCACTAAACAGCCAGTGGAGAAACCTTGTCTTTGTGGGCCTGAGCAGTTTCAGTGCTTGTGGCCACTTTAACTCAGCTTTGTCTGACTTTATGCAAGCTTCTTCCTATGGGCTTCAACGTGTGGAGCTGTGAGGGTCAGGTGTGCGGGTGTAGAATCAGAATCACAAATCCCATGAGCCACCCTGGGTTCTGGGATCTATGAGAGCTGCCCTAGAACCTTGGACAAGGGAGGTATGTTTAGAAAACAGGTAGGGTCTGACACACCTGGCTTTTGTGTGTAGCTCAAGTTCAGTGTATTGTCAACTCAGAACTCTATATGGAGTCCTATACTTGAGACATTAGATCTTCTTACCTTTACTTAAATGTCTCTTCTTCAGAAACTCCCTCTCTGTCTATATTCAGTCCTTCCCTGCTGGCTCCATTTTATTCTAGTCCCTTTAAAAATCATTCTTTAAAGCCTGTTTTTAATTTATTGAAAGTTTTACATGATTTATATCTTCCTATTTCCTCATGAATTAGAAGTTCCAGGAGGCTTGGGATTTATCTTATTTATTGTTGTATAATCGTACTACCCAGAATAGAAAAATAGAACACTACCAGTGTTCATTTGATGTAAGATAGCAGAACAAAGGAGAAAGTAAATAAGAGAGATATGATCTCCATAAAAAAAGAAAAAGAAAAGGATTGTAGATGTGATAGGAAAAGAAACAAATATGGCAAATGTTCCATTTGAAGTAAATTCAATGATCATAATGATAATGATCGTAATAGACCCAAGAGCAGAGTCTTACTGAAACTGAATGACTGGTGTTTGGCTGAACTTGAACATTTAGAGACTTAGCAATGGTCAATGGCACATCAAAGAATGTCTCATGACATTCTACATTCATGCCATCCTACATTTTCTTCAGAAAATCAAAGGTAAAAGGTGAGAAACTAAATTCTGAGGATAAACAAGAGCTGCTCCTTTACTAAGCTGTTCATCACAGAACGCAAAACCACTTTGCCTCAGTCCTCTCCTCTATAAATTGGCATGGTATTAGTGATGTTCCTGGGCTTTGAGTATGGAATGTGTGAGAAAATCCAAGTGCTATGCTCAGGTCAGTACCTGGCTCTTTGAAATGCTGGGGGATATTTATTTGTTATCTGAAAAAGGAAAAATACTAAAGTACCTGGAGCATATGATGGGAGGCAAAAATAGATTAGGTCCTTTTTTTTTTCTGGAGCTGTCCTCTAGGAGGGTAATAAACAAGGTAATGGATCATTTCAAAGTCTTCTTCAAATCTGAGTTGTTGTGAATCAAAGAAGCAGTGAGGCAAAATGCCCAGGGTGGCAGTCAACTAAGGCTCAATAAGGGGATGACATTTAAGCTGAGATCTAAAGAATGAACAGGCGCCAGCTCCACAAAGAGCCAGAGCAAAGCAGTCCGGGACTCAGGAGCAGTGAGTACAAAGGGTGTGCGTTTTGAAGGGGACAGAGTTGTGTCAGAGGCTCTGAAAGAGTGGTTGATGTCTGGAAGGCAGAGATAAGGGTGGGAGGTCTGCGATCAGGCAGGAAAGGTTGAGCAGAGACAGGTCATGCTGAGGCCAATGGATGGGGTTTAGATTTCCTTCAGAGCTGAATGCAAGCTGATCAGATGGCTTTAAACAGGTGAATAACAAGATCCAGTCACATTTTTTCAAAAGAGAACTGTGTTTCCTATGTGGAGTATGGACAAAGTTAGCCAAAAGAAGAAACAGGGGGCGCCTGTCACTTGGACATGAAGCGTAGCTCCCTGATGCAGTAGATTGCAACCACACAGCATTCGTCACTCAGAGAAAGTCACTGCCACCCTCGGAGGTTCACCTCTCTTTTCTGGGGGTTGCATACTAGAGCACATGAGAAGTAGGTGATGGAATCCACGGTCCAGAACCCTTGGGGAAGCCCAAACTAAGCAAGTCTTCTTTACAGTGTTCACAGGCACTGGTTTTTATGGCCCTCCTCACTTTTAACCACGAATTTCTAAGTCCTAATATTCTGGGGGTTTTTTTTCTGTTTTTTTTTTTTTTTTTGCCGGTCCTGGGCTTGATCTCAGGGCCTGAGCACTGTCCTTGGACTTTCTCAAGATTAGAGCTCTACCACTTGAGCCTCAGCACCACTTCTGGCTTTTTTCTATGTATGTGGTACTGAGGAATTGAACCCAGGTCTTCGTGCATGCTAGGAAAGCACTTTAACCACTAGGCCAAACTCCCGGCCCAGTCCTAATATTTTGTAGTCCCAGTGGTCAACTGCTTTGGGAGTCAAAGTGATTAATCTGTTTAATTCTCAGGAGGTACTTGCTAGGTTTTAGTAGAGCCCTCTGTGACATCCCCTCCCGTAAAACTTCACCTGTGTGCAGTGACATGCAGTAAAGTGATGGTTAAGTATCATTCGCTGTTCACCAAATGGCAGCGCTTTCTAAGAGTGGCACTAATGGCTGACTGCCCAAGCTGTCAAATGTCACTTGAAATATATGTTGTCTCCTAGGACTGTATGCGTTGTACATATTGCAACTGTGTTATATGTGTATATATAAACATGCGCCTCTCCAGTCACTGACACAGCCAAATTGTTTTAATTACCATAGCATCACTAACCCCCCTGGGATGGACGTTCCTCTTATTCTCGGCAGGCAGCTGGCTCAAGTTCTAGGAATGACTATATTTACAAAGATATATATTTATATATTTCTCATGCTTAAAATTGTGCTCTTTATCCCATTTTATCACTGTGGAGATGACCAATCTGGTCTTTCCTTTTCTTTCTTTCTTTTTTTTTTGCCAGTCCTGGGTGCTGAACTCAGGGCCTGAGCACTGTCCTTGGGCTTTTCTCAAGGTAAGTGCTCTACCACTTGAGTCCTACCACCAGTTCTGGCTTTTCTATATATGTGGTATGGAGGATCGAACCTCGGTCTTTGTGCATGCTAGGCAAGCACTGTACCACTAGGCCAAATTCCCAACCCGGTCTTTCCTTTGTTTAGCTACATCCTTCTCCCTCTTGCCTCCAGCTTGGTTTTTCTCACTTTCAATAACATCCCCAGTTCAGTGCAGGACCCTGCCAACTGTCAAAGTTGTTGTATAAAACTCAAATTGTTTTCCCCCCTTCCCTATCCTATTTCAAATAGGGGAGGGGAACAAGATGAGGGGTGGAGGTGGGGGAGGGAAATGGGGACCAAGACATGAGAAAGGGTATCAATGTATGTGAAGTAATGCACTTTCTATATGGTGAATATAATGTAACCCTTCTATTAATTACAATAAAAATATATGGAAAAAAACTGAAATTGTATCGATTTCCTCTTTTCAATTCCCTTTTCGAAACCATTCTTTAGCCTCAGGATGAAGTTCAAAATCTGGAGGTTCAGGTCAAGAAATGTGTCTCTAGTCAGTTACATATGCGACATGCTCTGGAATTCATAATTCTTAGATACTAAATCAGATTTAGGTCAGAGGAGGAAATGCAGAAAGAATACATGCAAAATAAATAAGCAAACAAGGAGATACTGGGAAGCTTTTGGAAAAGAAGCATAAAGTAAAATGTAAAATTACTTTTTTGTACTTGGTCAAGAGAAGAAAGAAAAGGGGTGACCTATTAGAGAATTAGTGCTTATATTTCAGAATTTATGAGGACAAGTCTGAGCAAAGGAACTTTAACAAATTCAATTGTGTGTATTGAATTGTGAACAAAGGCATAGATATCTGCTTCGTCTTCCCTGTCCTGCCTTTCAACCTTCGGTTCTTTGCTTTTGAGTTTATTTTTGCCTCTGCTTGTTCTTCTCTCTCTCTCTCCCTCCTTCTCCATTCATTTATAGAGGCATAAAAATGTTAAATATTGCTATGATCTTTAGTCTTAGTGAGTCTTATTATTCCCCCAGGCTCCATCCTCTGAAACATAGGCCTCTATTACTTCAGAAAGAGTGGAAAATCAAGATGAGAAAAAGGGAAATGTATTCTGTGCTGAGCTTTTAGAAAAGAGGCTCTTGAAATAAATATAAGAACCAACAGTATTAAGGCAAAAGCCCTTTTTCTTTTTTTTTTTCTTTTGGTAAGAGTAACACCCTGTTGAGAGAACAGTCCTTTAAAACTCAAAACTTTTATTTCAAACTTCAAGGGACACAGGTTGGCTAATTAAGACCACAGGGTCTCACCATGAGTCATAGAATAAGAAGAAAGGGAAACATGATCTAAGGCAGGATCCCTTTTCACAGGAAGGAGAGAAAAAACATTGGTGAGTTTGGGTGCACATGTTTGGAGGGTCAGAGACAGACATGGTAAAGATGCCTCCTACCAGCACCACTAGATTCTGAGTCTGCTCCAAGAATTGATGATAGAACTTTAGGAAGTTCTAGAAACAAAACCTATTTGGAATGATCAGAAGAGTGTGTGCCTTGTATCCAAACATGATTACTTCAGCAAAGTTGATAGAGTGCATGGCTTGTTAGGATGGAACAAAGGGTTGAGGTTCATCCTCTGTTGTTTGCTCTCTCCATGTTTTATAGAACACATCCTAAAAGCTTGAGATGTTATGTTTACCTCATTAAGTAAATACGGGCATGTCAATGGCCTCATTTTAGGGAAATCAAGGCGTAGACAGGGCTGTATTCTTTCTCAGAGGATCTGTTTCTTGCTGTTTTCCACCTATTCCTGATGTCTTCCCATTTCTGGTGTTCATCCATTGTCGGAAGCCATCCAGCTGTAGTCAATCCCCTAGCTTTCAAGATCACACCTTGTTCAGGCTTCCCTTCCACTTCCGGTTCCTGAGGTCAGGTCAGGGCCCTTGTGGCTGTATCAGACCCTTGCAGATGTTCCCAGATAATTGCCTCCCCATCTTCCTTCACCCCCCCCCAAATCATCTCAAGGTCAACTAGTTGTCAGCCTTGTTATCCATCTGCATCTTTGATGTCCCTTTGTCATGTAAGATAATGTCGTCACAGCTTCCTGCTCCTGTCTAACCTTGTGAACGTCAAGACTGGAAGACGTGACTGTGACAGGAGGAACGGCATATGCCACCAACAGAACGAGGAAGTATCCAGCAATAAGATTCACACTACATATCTGCATCTGTAATGACATCTAACTATGCCAAGTAACACTCTGGAAGAGAGGAACAGAGGGAGAAAATTGAAAAACTCATGAACCACCTAAATTAACCAGAGGGAGAGAGTCTTATGATTTAAACTGGAACAGACAGATAACCTTAGAGTAACAAGATTAAAATTTTCTTTTGCTGACATCAGGGGAACTGAAGAAAGAGCTTATTACTGAGTTACTTGGATTCTAGAAAAGAGGATAGGAGATGATAAATTTCAGTGTGACTACATTTTCTTCCCTTTATGTGCTCATTCTGCTAAGATTTCTTTTACTTGATTTTTTATTTTCCTACAGTGATTCTCCAAGATCCCTTGATTTTTCCATTCTCACATTCTTTTTCTGTCTTGTTCTTACTCTGTACCTTTCTTTTCCTTTCCTCCTTTCGGTGCATTTTCTTATATTAGAAAAAGGAGAAATGAAGTAAAGCCATACCTTTTACGTTTTTGTCCCAAAGACTTAGCCTAAGGGGATGAAAAATAGCAGATATTCATTCATTGTTTATTGATTAAATAAGCAAATAGTTTGACTCCTCTGCTGTGCAATCAGAAAAGATGCTGTGAAATGTCATAGAATACTGCTTAAGTTCTAAGAACACCAAGAATAGCTGGCTCACATTAAAAATACTGTTAATTATGTTTCTATTAAATGATCTCAATTTCTTCATCTGTCAGGTAAGTTATCACCTTTTGAATGTACCCATTTGGAAACTTCTTGAAATTATAGCCAGAAGATGCAAAAGAGTCAGAGTAATTGGAAGTAAATTTATATGAAAGAGTTTTCCTTTTTACTGTTCTTTAAATGAGTTCAAGTAAATTGAAATCGCAATCAACTTCAAAACGGTTACAGGGAAAAAAAACTAAAATTACTTCACCTAGAGCCAAAGCTGAGCTGACTGATTAAGCCTTATTCTCAGAAAGGTTCTCCCTTTGAAAATATCCTGCTCTGTAAACAGCAGGCCCTACCCTATGCCTACATATTACAGGAATATCCAAATTATGGGTTGGGCATCTCCTGGTGATAGAGTTCCTAAAACTGTGACATAAAGCAAAGTCATTTCCTGTTTCCTGGAATACTTTCAAGGAAACTTCTGTCAAAATATGTTGTTTGAGCTTGGAAAGAAGTCAGATGTGGTTTACAGTGAAAATGAGCAATCCCCAAAGGGGTGTGGCAAGAAG
The DNA here is from genome assembly GCF_031878675.1 of Megascapheus bottae. Taxonomy (NCBI): domain Eukaryota; kingdom Metazoa; phylum Chordata; class Mammalia; order Rodentia; family Geomyidae; genus Megascapheus; species Megascapheus bottae. The sequence continues at coordinate 54,014,781 of NC_143521.1, forward strand.
AGAGCAGCAAAGTCCTGCCTTGAAGTGGAAAATCATCACCAAATGATCAGAGGGTCACTGTGACCAGCTGTTCAGAAGTCAGAGAACACATTGAGCCGAAGGAGCCAAGGAAATTTGCTTTTCTTATTTGTTAGAGGGAGGAGTATATTATACACCTTGTGTTAGTTAATCTCCTCAAAGTCTCTTCTACTTCATATGCTTATGCTTATCTTTTTTTTTTTTTGCCAGTCTTGAGGCTTTAACTCAGTGCCTGGCTACTGTCCTTGGGTTTTCTCAAGGCTAGCGCTCTACCACTTGAGCCACAGCACACTTCCAGGTTTTTCTTCTTATGTGGTACCGAGGAATTGAACCCAGGGCTTCATGCATGCGAAATAAGCACACTACCAGTTGACTATGCTTCTGGCCCCCTCTATGATTATCTTTCAGCAGAGGAAATTAAAATTAAGAAAATTTTAACAACGTGCTCACATTTATATAACTTCATCATAGACCTAGGGTTTGATATAGAATTCATATTACTATGGTTGTGTGAGTATACTATGCTATATATCCTGCATGGTCCATTTTTTTGCTAGTTTATATTTTTTATTAAAGAATTTATTAACATTGATTTTTACATCGTATTTCAAATGACGTATTTAACAAACAAGTGTTCAAGAAGAGAATCTCTATATGCAATCACTGGCACTTAGATTTTAGAACATAATTAAAATTAGGCTGAGGATTTGTATGTCATAGATGCATACTAATCTGTGTAATAAAACATTATGTCTATAGAGTCATAAGTTTTTATGTCTGTGTAGTTGTGTTTATGTTTCCAATATCATGTTCATAGCATTGGGTATGCAAATATTGAGTCCTCACTCTTATACTGTTTGGATCAAATAGCCACATATTAAGGATACTATCCATGCGCCTTCTGCATGGTCCATTTTTAATTCATTTGATTATTGTGACACACACACACACACACACACACAGATTACACAGCCTATTAGAACTTGACCTGGAGGTACTAAACTAATGGAATACAGTGCCCAGCTACAAATCAGGGTTCAGAGAGCCCATGGCTACCATAAATATAATTGCAATTGTCTTGTTTACATTTAAAAGATCATCATGAAGCAAAAAATTGTAGATTCCCACTACTATCAGTTTATTGGGTTTCTTTTCCAAATTCTTCTGATAGCTCCAAGGTGAGATATTAAAAAGTATAGAATATTGTGAAGTGGACTTGTGGAGGAAAGGGTTACAGAAAAAAATAGTCTAGAACTCCAGGAAAATAATTTCAAAGACAGAATTCTACATTCTACATGGCAATTTCATGTCATTGATAAAGCTTCATTTACATTTGGAATCTTAGCTATAAGAAAGTTTTGGAAAGGAAGATTTTACTTTTCTGCCTAAGGAATCTCAAGAAGTTGTACAGTATAAAGGAAGCATAAACAAGTGCTGAGTGCCAGTGTTTTTGTTTGTTTAGGTCTCAGGTGGGGATTCTAACTTGGTACCTGATGTTTTCAATCATTGGCTGGCTTTGGGATTGCATGCATGCAATCTCAAGAGCCAGTCTTGATTTCTCAACATATAGAAAAAGAAAAGAAAAGAAAGGATGAGAATAAGGACTAACATAAAGCTAACTACAGCTTCTTGGGCCATGACATTCAAAAGTAATTCCAAACTGCATTCATAATGGTCAATGTGAAACTGGAACCAGATAATTTCAGGGTGTGGGTGGGGTTAGAAGAGATGAGAAGAAATGATGGAAGGGTGACATTGATCAATATATGTTGTACTCATAAACTAACATGGTGAGTTGAAACCCCTTTATACTACTTCAAGATCATTTTTGGTTTTTAATAGTGCAGTATAACAGGTTCAAGTATGCTGTTTTAATCAGTGAAGACTAATTCTAATTCAACGAAAGAAAAGTTGTGATAGAATGTTGTATTTGTCAAATCGACAAAAAGCACACATATAGTAGAAAGCTTTGAAGCCAATGGTAAAGAGATATAATGTAAAGAACAATATATATATATATATATATCAAGGCTAGAAAATAAATCTAGTTTCAAGTGATATCTTTGCAATTTATTACATGAGTGTCACTTTAAATTTTATATATTTCTAAGGTCTAATTTATCTTCTATAAGACAAATAAGATTTCCATTGTCACAAGAACATTGTGAAAATTAAATTAGAACAAATAAATTATATAGTAGTCTTTTGATAAACACTTTCTTTAAAAAAATCAAGCTATGATTTACATAAGAAGCCAATAATAGGAACTAGTTTCTCAGCTAATTTTCCAGAGTACATAGTTTCTTCATGTAATTGAAGATTCCATGCAGTTGAAATGAGAACCATTCACTCGCTTTCAAACATGGAGACATTTAAACTCCTATTTAGACATCCTTTTAGTGCATAACTCAACCAACCAACATGTATTGAATACAATACTAGATATATGTAACTAGTGTCTTTGCCTCTCATAACCCTTTTCTTGGATTAATTTCCACTATTGTCTTTGCCTCCCATAACCCTTTGCTTGGATAATTTCTGCTTTTCCATTCTGCTTAATGTTTTCCAATATCCTGTTAAGAAAGAATTTAAGTTAGTATTTGTTATGCTTCTACAATAAAAAAGAGTACAGGTGTTTAAGTTATCTTTTGCAAGGTGACAGATACTTTAAAGTTTTTGATAAAAAGAAAGAAATGTCCCCAGACTAATGGAATAGAAAACCGTTCATCCATAGTTCATGAGTTCAAGTCCTCTTGAATGAGGTCAACACTGAGTCATTATTATCTGATGGCTGTTCAATGACCTATACAAAATAGTTAGAGGTCTGATTTCCTTACATAGGAGCCAATGCTCAGATTAAATAGAAAAAAAAATCTACAGCAGCATCACAACAAAACTGGGGGTCATATAACAACTTGCACCAGGAAGCTAAGTATGGATAATCAATGTAAGGAAGAGAAAAACATAGATCAGATAGCATTTTCTGTTCATTCAAGTTGGGTCATTTTGGGAGAGCAAAAAAGCTGACCTTCAAATGATGTCTTTGGAGGAATTCTACATCTAGCTTTTAAAAACCACATATATATAATAGTAATAACTTTAATTTTTAAGAAAGATACTATGGTAGATTAATCATTCCCAATTCATTATATTTGTCCATATTCAGGGCCTGTGCAACACTGTCCTATGCCGACCTTGATATTCAGTCACACAAATCGCTTGAACCCATAAAGCAAACAAAAAATAGGACCAAAGATAGGCATGAAAAATGGGTGTACCTTGAGGTTTGGACTTTGAAACCAGCTATCATGTGAAGATGTTCTCTGATTCCGATGAGACCTCATGGATTGCCTTAGCTGGCAGCTGCCGACATGGTAACCCAAGTGTGTGGCAGTAACCAGCTCTCAGGCGATTTACAAGCTGATGGGACATTCATGAAGTTTCCCAGAACATCACACAGAAAACTTGTAGCCATGTCATGCTGACTCTGCCAAAACAAAATGCTAACAACCAGGTAACACATAAAGAATATACAGGGTTTTGTTTTTTGGGTTTTTTTTGTTCTTGAGGGAATTCCACAATGAAGGTCGCAGCAGATTCAATGTCTGCTGAAGCCTCCAGAGCCTGGTCAGAACTCATGAAGGGGAAAGAGAGCTATTCAGTCCTTCAGTTAGTCAATCAGGCCCCAACAAGATACTTAACCGGAGAAGTATTTGCAATGTCCTTGTACTATCAGCACACCCAATCCATCTTTGTTCTGGTCCATAACCTGAATCTATTTCAAGATTAGAACCAGAGAAAACAAATGTGTATTTCATTAACATTGATTTGTAAGATGGAGCATTTCCATTTTATAAAGACTAACCTGTATATATTCCCTCAAAATCTGTGACTACAGACTGCTGAGACAGCATAATCAGCCTCTATGGCAGATGGCAACATTCCTGCCACCAGGTCATTTACAGATAGCCCTTAGCTCTATCGCCAAGTCTTATGGCAGAGGAGCTAGAAACAGGATGACTGGAGGAATAATGCATGCAAAATAATGTCATCCTTACTCTATTATTTATAGTAGCTCAGCATCAAATGGCCATTATTAACATTGATTCTGACTGAGTGCTTGTGGTTTTTTAGATTTACTTTTTGGAAGTTGTATTTTAAAAGACTATTGGTTCCAACTGGTGTTGGAAAAGGTGTATACTTGTTTATGTTCTCTTCTGGTGGGGCTTTTTGTTGTTGTTGTTGTTAGGAAAAGAAAAATATATCTCTTGAAATTTGAGTGAAAGCTGCCACATGCTAGATTATTTCAAGGATCAACAAAGTAGTGTCTGTAGGCAAAATTAAATCCAATACCTGTCGTATGCACGCAGCTTAATTTCAATACAGCCACCATTATTTCCTTACTCCTTGCCCATACCTGCTATTGTGCTGTAAGTACAGTATTCAGAAGATGCAACCAAGACCTCATAGTTCAAGAAGCTTAAATTACTGTCTATCTGGTCATTTTTAAAAGCACATTTGCTAGTCCTCTGGGTGAGATGCTTTCTTTCTTTATGATAAAAAAAATGACAAATCATCTACCTAAGACCAATTTCAAAATACATATAAAAGTGAAAAATATATTGACCTAAGTGACAAAATTTGGAGCCAATAAAAATGTTTATCATAGGGCTGGGAGTGTGGGCTAGGGGTAGAGTGCTTGCCTGGCATGCATGAAGACCTGGGTTCCATTTCTCAGTACCACATACATACAAAAAAGCTGGAAGTGGTGTTGGGGTTCAAGTGGTAGAGCTCTAGCCTTGAGAAAGTCCAAGGAAAATGCTCAGACCCTGAGTTCAAGCCCAGGACTGGCAAAAACCGATAAAAAATTTTGTCATATTACTTGGTCCCAAGCAGTTAAATACAGATGAGGAAACCATCTCCGTAGAAGATGTGCCGTGCTTTATCTCTTCCTTGAATCATACTCTTGTATGGCTCTATTTCCTATTGTCTGTGTGTCCTGTGATTATTTTTCAGTGCTTCTTTTTAATTTATGGTACTAAGGATTGAACTTCATACTTGCTAGGCAAGCTCTACCCCTTGAGCCAAACTTCTAGTTCTTCTGATATATTTTAGTTTTAGTCTGTGTTTCACATAAGATCTTGTACTAAGTTGAACTAATAGCTTGAACCATAATCTTCCAGTCTGCGCCTCTGAAATAGGTGAGGTTACAATTACATGACAGCATATCTGGTGGCTCATTTTTTTTTGAATTGGGTCACATTAACTATCACCTACTCTGACTTCTAACTGCTGTTCTCCTCTCTCTGACTCTTAACTAGCTGAGATTATAACCATATACTACCATGCCCATCAGCAGCTAGTTTTTGGGCAATAGAATGTTAAATCATTGGTGGGTATAGCCTGATGTTTCCAAGATGAGGGTAGAGAAAACCTGTTACTTTTTGTCAATAGAAGTACTCTGCCCACCCCCCTGTCCTCCACTCAACATTCCTGCAGTGATCCTGTGCATTCAGCCAGAAATGAACTACTGAGTATCATCTTCACTCACAACCTCAACGGGCTCAGGAAGCAGGACCATGTCCCAAACATTCTGTCTAACAAGGAAGAGACAGTTGCAGCCTGTTTGGAACAAACCATAAAATAATGAGTCTTGAAGGATATTCCTCATTTACCAGGCAAGCTGGTGAGAGATGCTTTGTTTGTGTATCAGAGATGCCTACAAAGACCCTTTTAGACAAGTAGAACACAACCATGAGGATCCACAAATCACTTCCCATGATGTCAACACTCTCTGAAGTCAGAGCTTTATTTTCTAAAGTTTCTTCTCATTTGTCTTCATTTACAGTTGAAATCAACTTGAGAAGTTCAAGAGATTCTTCATTATCTTGGGATAACAGAGAACAGAGTCCGTGTGTGTGTGTGTGTGTGTGTGTGTGTGTGTGTGTGTGTGTGTGTGTGTTCATATATGTGTATATATATACACACACATGAATATGACACAAGATAAATATCCACATGTACCCATGTATAATGGTATATATGTTTGTATAGTATACTGTTTACCAAGTTTGCTATATGAAAGAATTTTTTTGTTTTGTTTTTGTTTTGTTTTTGCCAGTCACGGGGCTTAAATTTGGGGCCTGAGCACTGTTCTTGGATTTTTCTCAAGGCTAGAGCTCTAGCACTTGAGCCACAGCACCACTTCCAGCTTTTTTCTATGTATGTGGTACCAAGGAATCAAACCTGGGCCTTCATGCATGCTAGGCAAGCACTCTACCAACTAGGCAAAACTCCCGGCCCCTGAAAGAATTTTTTTGGAAAGCTCTTGTTAAAATAGCCATATAATGAATGATTGTTGTTCTTAAGGTACTATGTTATCTCTCATCTCTTTTGCTGTCCCTTGGTTATCTCATATTGTTACAGTATCTCACTTTGTTACCTGATATATCAGATATATTTGTATTTGGTTATTTGAGATTCGACAGGGAAGGGGGGAAAACAAGATGAGGGGTGGGAGTGGGGGAAGGGAAATGGGGAACAAGACATGAGAAAGGGTATCAATGTATGGGAATTAATGCACCATCTATCAGGCAAATATCATGTAACCCTTCTAAAATAGTCACTGAATAGATTTTGACTAAAATAATCTCTTCCCTAGAAAACAACAATTTTCAACCCTTGAAGGCTATTACCATTTTCTTTCTTAATTATTACTTCCCCCAAATAACCTCCTCAACATATTTTGTATTCCCACATAAAAAAGTCCTATGTAGAGGATTCCAGTCAGTGACCTTTCCACAAAATGGTCCTACATTGCAATCTTTCAAATCCTAGTTAGTTTCTCTTGAGTAGGCAGACTCTGTCTGGCCTGTCTTCTGTCTAAACTGATGTTTCTTAACTTAAAGCTGGGTTCTGCCTGATAAACTGAATTACCTTTCAGTTTGGGGAGACTGCAATTGGTAATGGTCCCTCCCTTTCATGTATCTTGAACTCATTAATGCACAGTCCCATGTATATTTAATTTGAGGAATAGCTTCAGATTTTTAATGACATTAATGAGAGCATTTAATTTTATCACATCACATAATGAAAGACAAAGTCCGAAAGAGATTTTTTTAAAGCATTCATGAGACCTTAATTTTCAGAATGTTAGCTTGTACAACAACAACACAAAGTTATCTTTCTTCAGAAATGTAAGTCATTTATTTGGGATGCAGAAGATGTAATTATTTTGTAATTCAATTCAAGTGAACTCTATTATGTTCTCCTTACCACCTTATATCTACCTTATATTATTTCACCTATGCTACATTATTTCCTTTATATCATCAGAGTAGTTGGTATGAATTGGTTATTCCTGTAAGAATTCAGTTGAAAAAAGTTGCATTTAGCTTAGATACAAGAATATGGTAGAAGACAGAACAGAGTTTATGAAGATTTGATGGATTATCATATTTATATATGCATTTATTTATGTCATTATTGGCATATGGTCTTTAGGGCAACAAAGTAAAATTAGGGTTAATATTTATAAATGATGAGCCAGCAAAGTAAAATTTAGGGTTAATATTGACAAATGAGTCATCAACTGATTTCATAGTTTTAAAGAAGTAATGAAAAATGGGTTTGTTGGGAGGAACAGAGTACTATGCCTTCCATTCTAGAAGCACTTCAATAAGAAATTAAGGCCTTTGATATTTAATATGCAACTATCACACCCATGTGACATACATGTTTGTTTATATTACATATGCATGTGCATACACTTGTAAAGGCGTATTTACTGAAACTGGAATAGTACTTTTCTCTTATTTAAAATTGTAGACATGAAGCTTCAACTTCTACAACTAGTTAGGAGTAGGACTTGATAGAACACCCTCTTAAAATATAGAAAGAAGGATTAGAAAATGTGATTATCACCATAGACTCACATCATATAATCCAAGAAGTATAAGAAGATAAATTATGATAATATTTATTATTTGTATAGTTATTTTAATGGATTCATTATCTTCAAACTCAGTAACAACAGTGTTACAAGAGGTATCATCAAGATATGAGAGAATAGATTCACATCAAAAGCACATGAACATACACTCACAAACACACATAGTTTTGCAATACTTATACGGGGGAGGGAATTCATTGTCAATTGTGTGTATTTATGCTGTATTCTAATCAATCCCACTTCCTCTCTCTCTTTCTTTTTCCTTCTCTCTCCCCCTCTTATATAGCTATTTTTCATATTTTTTCAGCTCTGCAAGAAGATAACATAAAGATAAGATATGAGCAGAAAATATGTAATTAGGTGGTTCCATGCTTTTATAATTTTTAATGCTTATAAATTTTGCATTGTTATTAGTCTGAAATGAAATGAGTAATAATTAAAAAGCACCTTCCTATGCCTATGCTATTTAGCCCTTCACTAATTTTTAAGTATTCTTAAGAAGTAGTGCTATGAATTGGGATATGCTCAAAAATGGAAGGCAATATGAGTGAAATTATCCCTCAGCATAGAATGCTACATAAGAATGCTTCCTCCATCACAGGCCCTCAGCTACATAAAAGGACTGATACAATTCAATTGTGCATCTAAGGAATTCCAGTATGAGAATACTGGAATTGGGACCAAAAATCTATTATGTTAACTTAGGATCTAAAGTATTCTTGGCTGTTGGAATAACCCATCTAAAATTTGTTTTTGAAATGGTCTTGTCAGTCTTGTAGTTTTAATGGGGCATAAGATGAAACATTAATTATGAAACACTATTATAACATTTCACATAAATACAACAGACTTATAAAAAGGAAAAAGAATAGAAGTCAGGGCCTCTGAATAAGACCATAGGAAGACCAAGAGCTATCAATGAACATAGTGATAATACCTGCTTTTTATTGATTGTATGTAGCATTAATATTTTCCTTAATTTCCCTTTTTAAAAAGTTTTAAACAATAGACTTCCCTTTAAATTAAGACCCCATGCTACATGTTATGGGTATTAATTACTCAGTTGCACTTCTGATCATGAACCAGAGCGTTTTGTTTGCTCTTTGTTTTGTTTTGTTGTTGGTGTGATGTACAGAGGGGTTACATTATATTTCTCAGGTACTTCTTGAACATTGTTACCTCTTCCCATATTTTTCTCCCACTTTCCCTCCCCTCATCCCTCCCACTTGTCCTGTTTTTCCCATACCTTCCCTTTTTCAAATAAACAAATAAACATATGGATAATATACCAGGTACCAAAGTCAGATACAGTAACATGAGATAAACCATAAGGGGAAAAAAAGAGAAAAGAAATAGCTTCACACAGTACATTAAGAACAACAATCACAAAGATAAACCTCTTGTTTCTATACCCTGGAGTTCATTTTGCTTAGCCACATCCTATATGACCATATGTACATAGCTTTTGAGCTATTATGATCTTCTGTTAGGAAAATTCTAACCATATACTATTTGTTACAATTGAGGGAAGCCAGGGAGTCTATGTTTCTTTGGGTCTGGCTTACTTATTACGATTTTTTCCAAGTCTTTCTATTTCCTTACAAATGGAGCTATGACATTCTTTCTGATGGCAGCATATATTTACACAACGTGTAAATGTATCACATTTTTATGATCTATTCATGTACTGAGGGCCATCTGAGTGTGTTCTGTATCTTAGCTATGGTGAATAATGCTGCAATGAACATGTTTGTCTTGGTAGGTTTAGTATGGCCTTGTTTCTTAATATTTGGGTAAATTTCCAGAAGTGGAATTGCTGGGTCATAGAGGAGCCCTATATTTAGTCTTTTGAGGAACCTCCATACTCCTTTCCAGAGTGGTTGAACAAGTTTACACTCCCAGCAATAGTGCAATAGCCATCCCTTCTGGCCACATCCCCACCAACATCTGTTGTTAATAAATTTCTTGATAATGGCCATTCTAACTGGAGTGATGTGAGATTTCACATTTGGTTGATTTGCATTTCTCTCATGGTCAGAGATGTTGTGCATTTCTTCATGGGTCTACTGATCATTTTTATTTCCTTGATGTCCAATCTCTCCACTGCTCTACAATATAGTACTAGAATACCTAGCTAGAGCAATAAGGTGAGAAGCAAGCATAAAGGGGATCCAAATAGGGAAAGACGAAATTTGAAACTTTCCCTCTTTGCAGATGACATGATTCTACATGTTAAGAACCCTTTGGACTCCAGTCCCAAGTTACAAAACTTTGATAAAATTAACCCTCAAAAATCAATGATTTTTTTCCTGTATGCTAACAACAAAAAGAGCGAGGATGAAGTCAGAAAAGCGATTCCTTTTGCAATAGCCTTAAATAAAATAAAAATACTTAGGAATTAACTTAACCAAGGAAGTAAAGGACTTCTATGATGAAAACTTTAAAAACCTGAAAAAAGAAATTAAAACAGATCTAAGCAAGTGGAATAACCTCCCATGCTCCTGAATTGGAATAAATAACATCGTGAAAATGTCAGTACTGCCAAAGGCTATGTATAAATTCAATGCAATAACGAAATAGAGGAAGCAATCCAAAAATTTGTATGGAATGATGAAAGACCCCGAACAGCAAAAGCAATCCTTAGCAGAAAGAACAGTGCTGGAGGAAGAGTAATACCAAACTTCAAACTCTACTACAAAACTATTGCACTAAAACAGCTTGGTACCGGCACAAAAACAGGCCTGAGGACCAATGGAATAGAAATGAAGACCCAGAAATCAACCCACAGACCTATGGCCCTCTAATCTTTGACAAAGGAGCCATGAATACTGTCTGGAAGAAATATAGCCTAAAGTTGAATTCTTGTTTGTCTCCCTGCAAAAGAATCAATTCCAAATGTATCAAAGACCTTGAGGTAAAAGCAAATACCCTGAAAATTTTATAGGAAAAAATAGGAGACAACCTTGGGCTCCTTGGCCCAAGTCGAAATTTTCTTAATAAAGGCCCAGAAACACAAGAAATCAAAAAATAGTTTGGACAAATGGGACTGCATTAAACTGCAGAACTTCTGTATGGCAAAGGACATAGTCTGCAAGTGAAATAGAAAATGCACAGAGTGGGAGAAGATCTTCACATATAATAGACAAGGACCTCTTATCTACAATATACCTACAACTCAAGAAATTAAATCCCTCAAAAACAAATTCTCAAAGAAACAGCCATCCCTTTGAAAGATGACTAAAGCCTTAAAGAGAGACTTCTTTGAAGAAGAAATGAAATGGCCAATAGACACATGTTTTTGTTTTTATTCAAGGTAATCTTGGTTGCTTTTGCCCTTCAATTTCTCTCTATTCTTGTTCACATTCTTCTTTGAATAGGGTCAACAAAATGAGAAGTCATGTATTTATATTATGAGAAAAATAAAATATTTTATTGTCATACCCTAAATTTAGGTTAATTCTCCCATCTTTTCTCATAATTTATTAAGGAAGTTTTCTGCTCTTATCATTCCAAAATAATATTAACTATAGTGATGGTGTTGAGTCTTATCAACAGATAAATTTATAAAGAAAATATGATATATCACAAATTTATCTCTCATCTATCTGTCATCTATACATCTACCTAATGCAATATTTTCAAAAGCAGAACATTAGGCCGGAACATTTGGTCTAGTGGTAGAGTGCTTGCCTAGCATGCAAGCAGACCCAGGTTCGATTCCATGGTACCACATACATAGAAAAAAAAAGCCAGAAGTGGTGCTGTGGCTCAAATGGTAGAGCTCTAGCCTTGAAAAAAAAAAAACCCAAGGACAGTGCTCAGCCCCTGAGCCTAAGCCCAGGACTGGCAAAAAATAAAGAAAACAGAAAAACCCCATGGAGAGTGCCCAGGCCCTGAGTTCAAGGCTCAGGACTGTCAAAAAAAAGTGCAGAACATCTTGTCCTTTGAACATGGCTGAACCTTGAGGATGTTATGTTTAGTAAAATAAATCAAGCAGAGAAAGATAAGCACTTCATGACGTTAATCATGAGTGTAATCTAAATTTGTAGCAGTTGAGAGTAAAATAATGATTTCCAGAGACTAAGAAGAACGGCAGAAGGAGATGTTGATCAATGTTATTCTTGGTTAGGGAGAATAAGGTCTGGCAGTCTAACAGCAGAGCAAAGTGAATATAATTAACAATCCTGCATTGTATATCTCTATACAGAAGGCAAGAATTTGTACTCATTATGAGAACTGAAAAAAGCCTAAAATTATGAATGTGTTAATAACATACTATACAATGAATTGCTATCCAATATAAATACTAATATGAAACAGAATTGTATATTTTACATGAATACTTTAAAGTTTTATATGCAAATAAAAAATAATAGATGGCCAAATGATTTTTTTAATATTTTTATTGTAATTAATAAAAGGGTTTCATGGTATTTTCCAGATAGAAGGTGCATTAATTCACATACATTGATACCCTTTCAAATGTCTTGGTACCTATTACCCTCCCCCCCACCCCACCCCCACCCCCATCTTGGTTTTCCCCCCTTCCCTATCAAATTTCAAATAACCAAATACAAATAAATTCAATATATCAGATAACAAAGTGAAATACTGTAACAATATGAGATACCCAAGGGACAGCAAAGGAGTGAGAGATAACATAGTACATTAAGGACAACAATCATTCATTATATGGCTTTTGTTTCAATATCCTGGAGGTCCTTTCAATTAGCTTCATACTATATGGCCTTATGGAAGCCTACAGAGTGGGAGAAGATCTTCACCAACCAAACAACAGACAAAGGCCTCATATCTAAAATATATCAACAACTCAAAAAATTGAATCACTCCAAAACTAATCTCCAAAGTAACAGCCATCCCATTAAAAAATGGGCCAAAGCCTTAAAGAGAGTCTGCTCTGAAAAAGAAACAAAAATGGCCTATAGACACATGAAGAAATGCTCAACATCTCCGGTAATAAAAGAAATGCAAACCAAAACAACTCTAAGATTCCACCTCACTCCAGTTAGAATGGCCAGGAAAGGAAAACGAATAATAACAGATGCTGGAGGGGATGTGGCCAGGAGGGATCACTACTACACTGTTGGTGGGAGTGCAATCTTGTTCAACCACTATGGAAAGCAGTGTGGCAGTGCCTCAAAAGGCTAAACATAGAGCTTCCCTATGACCCAGCAATTCCACTACTTGGCATTTACCCAATCATCCAGAAACAAAGACATACTAAACCTACCAGCACAACAATGTTCATTGCAGAATTATTCACCATAGCAAAGATATGGAACCAACCTAGATGTCCCTCAGTTGATGAGTGGATCAACAAGTTGTGGTATTTGTACACAATGGAATTCTATGCTGCTGTCAGAAAAAAACGACATCGACCCATTTGTTAGGAAATGGAAAGACTTAGGAAAAATCCTATTAAGTGAAGTAAGCCAGACTCAAAGGAACTTAGGCTCAATGGTTTCCCTCATTTGTCATAATCAGTAGAAACCTTGGGCTCTACTAGCAGTGATCTGCAATAGAGCAAAACCAAATGATTTTTTTTGTCAGTTATGGGGCATAAAATCTGGGCCTGGATCCTGCCCCTGAGCTTGTCAGTTCAAGGCTACCTACTACTCCTTGAGCCACAGCACCATTTCCTGTTTTCTAGTGGGTTAATTGGAGATAAAAGTCTAATGGACTTTAGTGCCCAGGCTGGCTTTGAACTGTGATCCTTAGATCTCAGCCTCATGAGTAGCTAGGTTTACAGGTGTGAGCCACTGTGCCCAGCCTGGCTAAATGATTTTTAAAAAGCTATTGTATAAATGAAGAGATGTAATGTGGGAAAATGTGATCATAACTTTTAATCCTCTATGTAAAAATGGGACCAGGTGAATTGAAAGGATGGCTGGGGTTGGCTGAGCTGAGGGAAAAGGACAAATGATATATTATACTCGTAAATAGATGCGTTAAATTAAAATTCCTTGTACAACAACTTCAAGTTAGTAAAAAAATAAAATAACAAAGCCCAAACAAATTCAGTCACAGATGTTCCAGGATACTTCATATATTTCTATTAAGAAGGAGACTTTGTTTATTATGTTTCTTGGATCACACACATATAAGATAGAATGTCCAATGGCTATCTTTTCAGTCAGGTACAGATTATTCTACACAAGAATGAAGCCAAAACATGAATATAAAGGCCCATTCAGAGACAGAAACATCACAGATAGACATCATCATCTCTACTTCAATGCAACTACAAACACCCTGGCTTTAAAATAAAGTACCTTTTGCAGATGCCGACTGACACTTACATTGGGAGAGGACACATTCAACCTACAAAAGGCAATTTCCAACTCTGAATTAAGGCTTTTCTGACTTTTTAGACTTAATAACTAAACTGCTATGTATCTTTTGCTTGGCTAGGATTCTTTTTTTCCCTTCTTTTTTTTTTCTAAATATCTTACAGTTGTGAAGTAACATTTTACTGAATGAGGCCTTTATTAAGTCTGTAAGTTTATGTCCTGCACAGTGACTCTGCTTTAATTACAATAATCTTTTTTTTTCTTTTCATTTTCTAGGACTCATCAAATGATTCTTTTACTGCCATTATCCCTTCCTCAAATCCGTTGTTCCCAACTCCCTGTAACTTTATGGACCTCTCTTTACCATTCTTCAGGATGTTTTGGGAATGTCTGAGCATTTCTGATAAGGAAAGAAGTGCTTATTTCATGTCAGAATACTTCAGAACTTTATTACCACTCATCTATATGTTAGAAAAAATACCAATGTCATTTGGAATCAGACTGCATTGTGTTAGGGATGCAGCCATTTGATAGATACATCTTACCCAGGTGCACTGTGTTGGTTTTTGTCCATTTAATCAGAATTTTTAGCATAAAAGATGCAGTGACTTTCATATCTTTATTTCCTGCAATACCTCCAGTCTTAAGAAAATGTCTGCTAGGTAAAAGGGCTTTGATAAAATGTTCAGGGAAGGAAAGAAGAAAAAAAGAAGGGAGGAAGGAAAATAGGGAAGAGCGAAAAGAAGAAGCAATGGAAGGAAAGCAGGAACGGAAAGAAAGAGAAAGAAAAAGCAATGAAGAATGAAAAGAATAAGAAAGAAAATGAGGAAGACAGAGAGAGAGAGAGAAAGAGAGAGAGAGAGAGAGAGAGAGAGAGAGAGAGAGAGAGAGAGAGAGAGAGAGAGAGAGAGAGAGAGAGAGAGAGAGAGGAACAAGGAATACATAAAGAGGGAGGGAAGGTCAAATTAAGAATTTGAAGTCAAGCCAGCACGGGGCTCACGCCTGTAATTCTAGCTATTCAGAAGGCTGAGATCTGAGGATCAAGGTTCAAAGCCAACCTGGGTACAAAAGGACCTGAGACTCTTATCTCCAATTAACCTCTAGAAAAAGGGGGAAGTGGGACTTGGCTCAGGGTCAGGTGGTAGCCTTGATTTGAATAGCTCAGGAACAGCACCCAGGCTAAGTTCAGCTCCATGACCACAAATAAAAAGAAAAAAAAAAGATTTCAAAGTAAAGCATGTCTGAGTCTAAAGTAAATAGTTTTCTACCAAAGTTATCAGGACCAGGTTAATCTGACTCTTTTGCATTCAGAAAATGAGTCACTATATCTAACACTTGCTTTAAATAAGTGATGCAAATCCTGTTAACATAATATTTTAGTGTGAAAGTGGATACTCCATTATGTGAGAAAGTCAATACTTCCAGAAAAATGACCTAAAAATGGTCAAAGGGATTCTCTTTATCCAAGAAGGAAAATGTTCCCTCTACCCCAAAAGTGATCACAAGTGAGTAGGCCAGAAAACCAAGAGCAATAGAGAAGGAAGAGGTCCACATAGGCCAGGGCTTCAAGCAGATGACATCTCCTATTTATGCCATCTTTTTTTGAAAAAAAAAAGTCTCTAATTTAGTGTCAAGAGCTATGAGTCTGGATCTGGAAGAACATTGTCTTACTGCAACCTTATAGATCCAGCTACAGGGGAAGTTTGTTCAAAGACCAATGTTATGGGAAGATGGAGCTTTTGCAGAATCACCTGGAGAAATTGGGCTCTGCTTCTGGATATTCACGAAGTTTAATTAAAAATACAAAGCCACGAGGTGTATTCGCTCACTCTTAATAACTAAGAGCAATGTTAGATTTCCTCTTTGCAGTGCTTTCCTAATGACCTGTTATTTGTGGGGAGGAAGCACAGAGAAAGCACTGGTACCTGAAAAGATAACCTTTAAATACTTAACTGTCAAAGATGGTGCATATTCAGGTTGTGTAATGGGAGATATGTAGCAGAAGAATACACATAATGATTACCATGATCAAATTAACTCAGGCATCACCACTGCTCATGTTATTGTTAGATTCTTAAACCTGCTTATCTTATAGCCAAATATTACTAATATCTTGCCATTTTCCCACCTACCTCCCCAGGCCTCAGTAACAGTTCTCTGCTTTTATAAATTTGACAAACCTGTTGATTTATATGTTAGCGTAGCTGTTGATTAAAAGGACAAAAGGTAAAAATCATTGGCCGGGGAGGGAGGGAAAGCAAACCCAGGCAATGTGATCTTCATTTTATTCTCTCTATTATGGACAACAGAGGGGATAATCCTGGAAGGGAAATAAAATTAGCTTCAATTTACAATCCAGGATTACACTTCTGGATATATAAATATATTCACATGCACATATATATGTATGTGTATGTATATACATGTATGTATATATGTATATATGTATGTATATATATCTTTAAAAATGAAATAGATGATTCAATGAGATATCTGAGCTCTCCTGTTTATTACAGCCAAAATATTAAAAAAATTGTGATGCTCCATTGATAACTGAAAAAATCATTATCGTATAGGTGTGTGTGTGTGTGTGTGTTCACTATTTACTCACACACAAGAAAAGAACATCTTAATATTTGCAACAAAGTAGATGACCTTGTAATCCATTACGTTAAAGGAAGAAGAAATGTCACGCAAAGTGTTGTATCATTTTCCTTCTATGGAGAGCCAATGGCTTTTGAATAATGCCACTCAACGATTGAATGCAACCTTCACCCCTTTGAACCCCAGAATGAAATATTGTAAATGAACTGCATTTAGTTAGTGAAATCTACCCACATAGTCAGCTTCTAGAGTACCTGATCAGTGGAGAGCTACTTCTAGGACAGTGAGGCACTTTAAGTTAAGCAATGAGTACTGTTAGATATTGTTAAATCACTATTGATGTTGACTTCCTAATTATTCCTTTCAGTATTTATTTTTCTTTTAAGTATGCCTCATGGTTGGTGGCTCCGGTGACTTGCCATTCAATGGTCTCTTCTTACCTACTTTTGATCTCTATCACCTGTGCAGCAAGCTGAGCTAGGAGCATGAAGGGAGGGAGACAGGAGTAAGAGCAAAGCAGTAGCCTTAGCAAAGGCAGTGACAGCCATAGAAGCTACAGTAGGAACAGAAGCAGCTATAGTCAGAACGGAGCTGAGGAATTCCACTCCCTGGAATTCCTCACTTTCACATCCTCAGTATTTAGCATAGTACATGAGTGAGAGAAAGCAGTCAAGAAGATGTGCTCAATAAAGATATGGACACACGTGGAGCATGAGCGATGGAGTTTGTAAGTTGGAAGTCATTCCTCTATGATTTCTTTGAAGTTCTCATCCCTCTCTGTTTCTACCTGGGTCTCAGGAAGGTGGGTGATTCTGATCTCTGCTGCTCAGCTGATGCTCATGACCCAACCAACTTTTAGGGTACCCTGTGCTTACTTGTAGAGATTCCCTGAAAACAGAAGATTAGCTTTGATAATCTGGGACCATCAGCGTAGGCAATGCCTAGATGCTCAGCTGATTCAATCATTTACTTTTAATGACAGAGAGCCTAGATTTACCTTCTTCTTCAGGCTTTCTTCCCATTTTCCAGGCTTTATACATGAGAACTGTAAAGAAAAACTGTACTTCACCACCACCACCTTCCCCCAGACCCCTTCTAGCAGATCTCAAAGATTATAGACCTTCAGTGAATCTCCTCATGGCTCCAAGAGTTAATTTACAACTCAGTCTCAGCTTATGAGGCTGCATAATTCAGTTCACAACAGTGGATGTGGAGAGAGATCAATCAGGACCGTTAAATTTTTACTGCACTTCTCCAAATGCAAGAAGAGCTGTATTTTTTTTCTTTTCTCTTTGATGGAAAATGGGCACCCTGCTGTCTGAGCTGTCTGAGAGCTCAAGAAAGGAAATGATCCATTGTCCTGCAAACTTACGTGCAGAGTAGCAAAATAACAGCAAGAAGCAGTTTATTCTTTTCCTTCTTGTCTATTTTTCTCTCTGACTGGAGGATTTGGAGACAAACATCTGACAGGTTTTTCTTTTTCTTTATATACGACTTGGTTGAAAGTTCATATGATTGCTTAGAAGGAGGTATTCACATAGTCACTGTGGAAAGAGGAGACCATAGAAAGACTAGGCCTAGAGTTAGGTAGGGGGCACTTTTCTTGGATGGAAACATTAAAGAGATACCAAAAACCATAGGTATTCAGTAAATATCATGCCAATACAATATTTGAAAGCCATCTGAATTAAGGGACTGTGCCCATATCAATATGTTAAACAAACACAACACTGAAATTTCTCATTTTCCTTTTGCCTTAGGCTGTCATATTGCTTTATTGACTTTTCTGATATAATGTTTTTAGTCATTTGATATCTTGTGTTCCTTTTTGTTTTGAAAAATACTGTGTGTGATATTGTTTTGAATCAATATTGTAGTCATTTATTATTATTAATAGTGGTAGTGTAAGCTAAGTCTCTCCTCTGCCTCTGCCTTTTCTAGTTGTGGCTCTGCTTAATGACGAGAATGAGAAGATAGTAATAGTGATACTTGCCTCCCACTTGCTAAGTAGGCATTCTACCACCTCTGTCACTTTTACTCCCAGTCCTTTTATGCTTTATTTAAATATAGAATCATCTTTGTTTTCTTGCCTAGGCCCAACATTGGGCATCTGCAGTAATGTCTTCATCTTTAACATATTATGTGGGTAAGGTCATTTATTTCCTTACTGCGGCAAAGAAAGCAATATCAATGGTTTTATTTTAAAAGAGTATACTTCCCTACATACCTTACAGGATTGACTAGTGGTTCTCCATAGTGGTATCCTCATGAACTCACCACAGTGTCATTCAACTCCTCTGAGCATGAGCCTTCCATACTGTGAACAAAAGTAATAGCTTCAGTTTGGGAAGAAAAGGGAGAAAAGAGATGGGGGAGAGCACACTTCTCTATTCACAATGACCCTACTGATTTGTTTGTTCTCATTGGGTGGAACAAAGTAAAATGACTGAATTATCTGTAAGGGAAGCCAAGATATGTAATATTTGTACTCAGATGAGGCCTTTGTTCTTATAGAAGGGTACAGATGTGGAGGAGAAGCGAGCAGTCCCTGCCACATGCGTTGCCATGTGCAATGACTTACATGTTCCTGGTTAATGACCTTTCTGGGCCGTGTGATCTCTCATCAGCTCTGGCAGTGCTCAGAGAGTCAACAAATGGCTTTAGCAAGGGCTTCTTCAAAGGAATGCCTGGTGAAGGCATTGGTAATAGCACAAGCTTCTTTGAACATGAAAATGACAGAAGTGACAATGCTGCTCCAAGGCCATCAGGTAAATATGATACCCATCAGGTACTGCTGATGTACAGTAAGACAAAATTAAACAGACAGAGCTTTGAAACCATCCTGAAGAGTGTTCGATAGGCAGAACCGCCTGTTACATCAGTACCAGTATCTTGCAGGGCAGTGCACATTTAATATAATAGTGAGTTAATAATGGTAAGACACTCACATTATCCTAAAGTATCATTGTATGTCTCTTAAGCTTACACTTATTAAATAAAATTCCGTGTCCATAAATCTCTACCTCTTCCTATAAAGAGTATATAAAACTACTAAATATTATAATTCCATTTTAGTAACAAAGGATAGAAAAATAAAGAAATCCAACTTTTATATGGTTGTTATATCACCATATACATTAGCAAGCTATTTTCACCTATTGATGATGGTTATTTTTGTCATATCTTTTTATTACCCACTTTTTTTTACTATTAAAAGATTGGTATTTGTAGCATAAATAGAGTTTTTGTAAATGATTGAAACCATGTGTATTTTGGGATGGATGCTGCAAACATTTAATAACTCAGGATGTATAATGGTTTAAGTACTGTAGGAATTGATTGGTGTGGTTGGAATAGCTATCAAAGAAAGATACCACAGGATGTAAAGTGGGCACTTTTCACCAGCCACGAAAGCCCCTTAATGGCTCTGGTCCTGACATCGTCATTCCACCTATCGTCATACTTTATTTCCATCAGGTCACCATCAGAAGTACATTGTCTGACATTTCAAGTTTGACATTATAAGTCTTCTGGTGTCTTCCATGAAAATCAAAATCACTGAAGACTGACAGCAAAAACTTATGAGCCTGGCCACTGGAAGATAGTGAAGTATGAGGAATTCTGTCTCTGTAGAAGTGAGAATTAGGGTCCAGTTGGATCCAATAGGAAGAAAAGAGCATTGCAAAAGGATACAGAGGGCCAGGGGTTTGGCCTAGTGGTAGAGTGCTTGCCTCGCATGCACGAACGGTACCACATACATAGAATAGAGTCCAAAGTGGTATTGAAGCTCAAGTGGTAGAGCTCTAGCCTTCAGAAAGTCCAGCCCAGGACTGGTAAAAAAAAAAAAAAGAGAGAGAAGGATGTAGAAAGATAGCAGCAGAGACCATAACCATTGAGGTTCTAATGTGTTCCTGAAAACAGATCTTTTTTCTTTTGTCCTTTCTAGTTTAGTTCTGAGGATTGAATCCAGGCAAGCACTTTTCCACTGAGCTACACTCCAGATCCTGGAAAACAAATCTTGTTTAATTCTGATGTGATGCTATGTTAAACTTTAAGTGTTAGAACAACTGTGTCACTGCAAATTCCATTCCTCTATGAATGTCAACTCTACCGAGGGGCAATCTATATCACAGGATAAGTATGAGTCAAATGACAGCATGCACAGAAGATACTTTGTAAACTATCAGCACGTTTATGTCCTGACTTTTATTAAAAGAGGATAATATGTACATATGAAGACATGATAGTAAAATGTCATAATGGATTAAAGAGTTAGTAATGAGAATTATTATGTTTATAGGTATAAAAGTAGCATGTATTTTCTTTTTTATTTTTTTATATTTTTATTGTAATTATTAAAATGTTACATGGTATTTGCCAGATAGAAGGTGCATTAATTCACATACATTGATACCCTTTCACATGTCTTGGTACCCATTACCCTCCCCCCTCACCCACCCCCGTCTTGGTTTTCCCCCCTTCCCTATCAAATTTCAAATAACCAAATACAAATAAATTCAATATATCAGATAACAAAGTGAGATACGGTAACAATATGAGATACCCAAGGACAGCAAAGAAGATGAGAGATAACATAGTACATTAAGGACAACAATCATTCATTATATGGCTTTTGTTTCAATATCCTGGAGGTCCTTTCAATTAGCTTCATACTATATGGCCTTATGTATCAAGGTTTTGCTCTATTGCAGATCTCTGCTAGTAAAGCCCAAGGTTTCTACTGATTATGACAAATGTATTTTCTTAACACTTTTATTTAAGTACTATACAAAGAAGTTTCTAATTTACAAAGTGGTATATGAATACAATGAAAATTGATCAATGTATCTTTTTACTATTTTATACACTTTCCATTTAGTATTTCATTCAATCCTTACCACAACTCACAGGTAGCATTCTTCATTCCTACTTTACAAATAAAAAAAACTGAGGGTTCCTCCCACCTGAAATTCCCTAATCAATCTTTCTAAGGTTTTGTGATTATAATCTGTCTGTGCATGCAATCAAATTCAGGCTCGCTAGCTCCTCAAATCTTGTAGGAAGCCCAGCTTCCATGAAGCACTAAACCAGTCTAGCTCATTGTCCTTCATAGCACATCCTAACTGGGTGAAAAAGGATAATATGATGGATTTCAAATGCCTTTACATAGGCCTTAATGATCATTTAGCACAGGTTTCTCAGCAGAGTACATTACTGGAGGTAAATTAGACACCCTAGAGAAAGGGATCAGACTGGAAGAGAACCAACAGTGAGAATCTCAGTGACTAGATATGCAAGTCAGACAAAAACTCACCTTAAATGTGACATCAGATTCATCTACAGTTGGAAGATTGTCTCTGGGCTCAGGGAATGCTTCCAATGAAATATCTTGAAGAAGTTTCCCGAAGATATATGCAGAGATGTGTGCACCGAGTCTTAATAATGTAAGGAACAGAAGTCAATACTTTAAGTCAAGAATTGAGCTTGATATATTTATAGCCCACCATCTATGTATAGATATTCTAGGTCCTGGAGATTAAAACAAGCTTTCAAGTAGTTAATGGAGGAGATCCAGTGAAATGACAAATACATGGGAGTATATCATGCTACAGGAAAGTCCAGGACCTTACTGGAGCAAGCAAAAACATGTTTTCTCATTTCCCAGTACTGATGCTTAAGGTCAGACTTGGTCATTTCTTGGATCCCTTCAAATTCTCAGGCTACTTACTGTATGAGGAAAGTTTGCCACTGTGTGAAGACAGCTCCCCACTTTCCATGCATACGTGAGAATAAAAGGACTCCCCAAACAGCTATGGTGTATATGTACTAACATGCATAGAGTAATTGTCCTTTATGATTGAAAACAAGGCCACTGACAGTTTTATGTCCCTGAGAGTCAACCAATGTCAACAGGATTTTATGGTGGATTTACACTAGCAGGCTCCGAGTATTGTTAATGGGCTTTCTGCCTCTACAATAAAAGTCCACAGCCCAGCCTCCAGCAATAGCTGGGCTACTGTGAGCTCTGTGGTATTCCAGCTTTCCTGGCTTAGCAGTCAGTTGGTATTACAAAAAAGATGTTTGTTTGTTTTCTCAAGAGTAGCTGCTGTTAACTGTGTCACGATCCGCAGCCATGACCCAGTCTATCTGTAGCTGACCACACTGCTCACCTCCCAGATGTTTGGCTATGATTTTGAGTGATGCTTAATGTTGGAGAGAGATTCCAAAAGTATTAGATCTGAACCTCAGTCTGGGAAATTTGAAAATCAAGGTGGTCATATTTCCAGTCACTGTGATAACCCGAAGAGCTAGAGATGGAAACTGACTTCATAGGGAAAAGTCTGCATTGCCACAAGCAACTTCGTGAAGCAAACTTTGACAGTAAACAAAGGATCGCCATGTGTATTGAATTAAAGCCATGTCTTTAAGGCCAGATAGGGAAAGAGCCAGACGCCATGCTAAAACCTATTATTTTTCTATTTGATCCTTATGAGAGATATGTTGCTATCCTTCTTTTAAATATAGATAGAGAAACTAACTCGGAAATACTGAATTCTTTTGTACAGGGCACAGAGCAGAGCCCGGTTGGCCTAGACCATACTCGGCTGCCCCCCTCCTCTTCCCATCCCCGTGCCCTCTTCCTGGCTTTTGACCTTGATATGCACTGTAAGTGCTGGCACCACCATGTCCTTTCATCCCCTTAAATGCCATAGTCAAGAACAATTAGAGAAAACAAAGAGAAAATATAGGTACACCTGACTTTTATACCCCAGTGGCCAGTAGAGAGAGAACTGAGAGAATCGACACAGCAATGAATGTAGATTTGTGCCCCCCCCCACACTTAGCTGAATTCTGCATTGAGGTTAAACAGATTGTTATAATAATCAGTATAACATAAATCTCCCTGGAGTGCCTTACGCATCACCACAGAAATAAACAGGCTGATATTTTGGCTATGCATCCTTATAACTCATACCACAGTCACAATCTCAGGGCTAAAATCCTACTTCTTTTAGGTTCAGATCAAATTTTCCTAACATATATATAAATATATATAAATATATATATTTATTTATATATAAATATATATAAATATAAGTATATATTTATATATATATATAAATTCAGATGTCCTATCTAATAAGAAAAGTTCTATTTTTTCTCCAAACCTTTTACTCCAAGATTTTTCAAGATACCATTCTAATTAATCCTCAGAAATATTTACTTTCTGGTGGAAAATAAATCTGTTTCCTAGAGATTACCTCATGTGTTTTGACATCAAAAGGGATAGTCCCTGGCTCAGTACTTCCTCTCTCCACTACATGTTGATGGGAATTTGGAATTCAGGCATTAAATCCCCAAGACAAAGCCCCTTTCCAAAATCCCAGTCAGGAGAATCCCTGATCCTAAATTTATAGCTTCCCAAACAGAGAAAAATAAAATGTCTATTGTTTACACCACCCATCATGTGTTACCCTGGGCTAACATAACAAGATTCCTCAGAATTCACTTACAGGCTGGGAGAACTGAGCAAGTCAGCTAACTTTTTCTGTGTTTTAATTTTCTCAAATGCAAAATGCAAATAATGGCTGCTATCCCAAAGAGTTATGAAGATAAAATTAGATATTATGCAGAAAAATGCATAGGAGCATTATTAGACACATAATAAACTCTTGGCAAATATTATCTAGTAACCATTTTTCCACTTTCCCAGTATGTGGGTCAGACTGTTCACTCAAACACACACACACACACACACACACACACACACACACACCTGAAGGAGCTTTTCAAAGGATAGAGGCCACAAATCCAAGGTCCTGCAGAATATAATAAATATTAGGTTTGAAATTATGACAAATATCAATGAAAACCGAAACATTGAGTGTGGCAAAACTGTTCAAAGGAAACACTGATTTGGAAGGCCTTTGAGATGCGTTTAATAACATGCAAGTTTAGTCTCAGCAGTGGAGGAGCAAACCAAACCTTGGATTTCTTTGATCGAGATCATTTTTATCTTACTTCTCCAGAGAAGTCTTTTAGATGATGAGAAAGTAGCCATTAAATTAACCAACACAACCACTATCAAGATAGAACTGAACAGCACACATTTATGGCAAAATACAAATAGAGAAATAAAGATATTATACAGAAAAAGGAGAAATATTGAAATAGATGCTAAATCCATGCTTTAATACTTCTCTTTCACTGCACTGAACACTAAAACATGTACAAGAAACTATGCAGCAGAATACTAATGACAAAGTAAACATCTTTTGGTAGAAATATAAAATTATTTATGACCTTCTCAGATGCGGTAGTTTTTGTTATCAGGCTGTCACTGGTGGACTTGCCTAGCTGAATCTGAAAACACAGAGGGCAAAGGCCTACCAGGCTCAGAACAGGACAGAGAAAGGACCTCCATGCAAGTCATATCACAGGTACAGCCACATACCCAGATTGCGGTCTCCCAAAATGTTCACCTTGCTCTGGAGTCACTGTACCATCGGACAGTTAAGGCTCAATATCGTCACAGACCTAATAGATTCTTGATGGTTTCCATGGAAATCTTACGTGAAGCCTGAAAGCCACTAAACTAATCTTCTTGGGCTCAAAGAAGTTGATATTTATTTATAGCCAATCTAGTTGTTATTTATTTATAGATGGAGGGTGTCCATTTCCTTTGACAACAACCAGAACATTCTCAGAACACTTTAAGGACAGGGCCGGTGTTTCAATTCTCTGTAATCTGATAAATATCAGGAAGTATAAGATACGAAGGAATCCTGGATGGAACTATATTTTGTAAATCTAAACTCAACTTTGAGTGAAATATTAGCTGTACAAGTTATCTTGCCACTCTGAGAACAGAAAATGCTATAGATAATGGGAATGATTGGATATAACTTCTAAAGTACATACAAAGACAGTCCGTGCAATGTGACTAGATAAGCTTCAGGGACATGACACTGCAGTCTTCCCTGAAACTCCAGGCATTCCACTCACGGCTTAACCTAAAAGTGAGTGAAAACATTACACAGAACTTTTCCACCATGTGTCCTGTACATGATGAGAACATTCTGTGGAATGATTGTGGCATCCAAACTTCTATTTCGGAAGCTCTCCTCCCAGCACTCTCCCATAGCTGAATAGGGGGAAAAGATCAGCAGAACTTGCTTCATGGGCCTTCGCTGTATCTTTCCAAAATTCTACGAGAATTTCTCCCTTAGTATTGTATGCATAGATAGGTCTAGCTATAAGTGCTCTACTTCAAATGTCCTAGGCCTATTGCAAGTAAACAGAGGCACTGGTACTCATATGCAGAAGTACCAGTCAGTGGACTCATAGCTACAGGAATGGCTGGGTGATGAGTGAATGATAGACAGATTGGATGACTTCTCATTTGTGATCTACAAGGTCTCTACTTTTGAGTGGCATTTCCTTTGATTCTACCTGAAGAAAAAAAAAAGGGAAGAAATAAAATAATGAAATCTTGTTCCAAACAAATCTTGGAAGTTGATATAATCTGTAGAATATATCAGCTGTCAAGTTTATAACTAAAGCAGCAAGCAACATGAAGGAAGAAAGTGTGACAATATAGACATTAAAATGAAGCTATTTATTTCCGTGAGCTGAAGTGACCCTATAACTCATAGCATTGCTGAAGTCTGTAAATTCTCAAGGATTCATGCTGTGTTGTATTACAGGGAATGGCTCATAATTCATTCATGGGCCTTCCTTTTGTATGTCCAACCAGAATATTTCAGCATACTATTTCCTTTCCTCCTTGTGGAAATGGAAATGCAATTGTAATTCTCTGGCAACTGGTATATTTATTTTGGAATAATAAGGTTTTAAGTAGTGATTAGGTGCTTTGATTCTGTTTGACAAAAACCAGTGGTGATAGGAAAGGAAGTAGAGACCACACTTGTCATGAGAGCAGCTGCCCCTGGATTTCATTGCTTATCCATTGCTCACTCATCAAAGTGTAATATAATTGTATATTTTTAAATGCAAAATTAGAATTCATTAGAAGAACCCTCAGAAAAGTGCTTACAAAGTACCTTAACAATTATTTTATAAATATGGATGTATATATCTATAGAAAAATGGCTGATAGATACATAGGCTATATATGCTATATATACACAGAATATATATACATAGAATATATGTACGAACATGTATATGTGTGCACACATATGTATATGCATGTACATGTACAATTATACATACACAGATGGATATATGCAAATATGTTCATAACTATGTATATACACATGTTTATGTATATATTAAGGGATCTATATCCTGCCTCAGAATCCTCTTGCTTACTTTGCCCAGGGCCTTTTCTAGGATTGTGAGATCTTAGTCTTTCTGAGTGGACAACAATGGTCCCCAGAAGAGAGTCAAATTAGGACTAAGCCTGATTTGCTGAGAAGGATGGTCAAAAGTATGAATATTAACTTATTTCCTAAATTAAGACCTTTCTTCCAAGATGAACTCACTTCTGCAGTGTTGATAAGACTAGCTCAATCACTTATTAGGATGCTACATTTTTTATAACATTTGCTATTCATATTGAATATTGCTATTCATATTCAGAGGAAAGTTGGGCAAAAGGAGAAAAGATACATCATTAAGAAACTTATAACCTTTCCAGAAGCCTCAGGCCTACCATCTCAGACCCATACTATTTTTTCTCCTCTAATATAATCTTTAAATGCAATCTTGATCTTTTCCTGTTAAAGCTTTTCTGTATGAACCTGGATATAATTGTGTAAAGAGCCCAATAGAGCAAGAGCAATTTTACTTTCTTGTAGATATTTTAATTATATAAACAAATATATAAATGTTAGAGCTATAGAAAAGTGACTATTTTAAAACATTTACAAATCACCTCTTATTTCTGTACCTCTCTGGCATCTCTGACTTTCTTTGGATATGATGCATTATGTTGACATAGACTCCCGTTTTCCTTTTCTGAAAATGAGTTCATTTTACCTGCCTCCCCTTCCTTTTCAGTAAACACTTTAACACCTCTTATACATCCCTGCTTTTTTAGGACATTAGTGCCAGACAACCAAAATAGAGCATTAGGTATCCTTGATCTCAAACTAATATACAGATTTAGACAAAGAAAATGGATAAACATCTTGGCTAAATATAGCATTTAGTAAAGTGCATAACCTCACTGGACTCATCCCTTTTCTCATCTATAAAATGAAGCTGGTTGTATGATATAACAAAGACCATCTTAAAGAACCTGCAAGATATTTGCTATTTAAGCATTCTTAAATCTTTGATACAGTAGAAAACCTAAGTACCTCTCTACATTTGCTTCTGATTATGATACTTTAACTCTCCGATTCTTTAACTATCAAATAAAAATGTAAACACCTGTGGGGAGGATTCACAAGCTAACATTCATGCCAGCAGCATTATCTGATTTTTAAGTATTCATAGAACGCTTCCCAAACTCTATGTTATGCTCAGTGTGACTTCCATCTAGGCACCATTCAACCATTCTGGGATTTTGAGGGATGTGGTGAAGACGAAAATACAAATGCTTCTAGGGACATTTTCATTCCTGAATTGCCATTGAATGAAATTTTTTGATTAGGATTAACCTATTGTCCTTGAAGGAGATATGTTTTATTATTATTTTTTAAATTATTTAATATTGAACCTTTATTTCTGCAACATTCCCCTTACTTGAAATTTTTATTCAACAAGAATTTGTGGGTTCATAAGTCTATTTTCCACTACTTTATAAGGAAAACCACTTTATTTGGCTCATTTCTCTAGAGGCAAGGAAGCTAAGAACAGAGTGCGCGAAGGTGCTGAGTATCAGCCGTCCCTACTGCACCCTAGCTGAGAGCAAAAGACACTGGTGGAGAGCAAAATGCTGGTTCAAGTACCCTCCTCTTTAACAGAGGCATAATGGCATCACGGGGTCCTAATTGCCTCTCTAAAGCCTCACCTCAAAATAAACTCATATATGCTTTGACAATTAAGTTTCTAACACTACTGATAAACAGACATTCATACTGGACGTTTTGTCAGGATGCTAAGAGGATGTCAGGCTTTTTTTTCCCCCATATATTTTTAATTGTAATTAATAGAATGGTTACATTATATTCACCAGATAGAAAGTGCATTACTTCACATACATTGATAGCCTTTCTCATGTCTTGGTCCCCATTTCCCTTCCCCGACCCCCACCCCTCATCTTGTTTTCCCCCCTTCCCTACCCTATTTGAAATAACCAACTACGCATATATCCAATATATCAGATAACAAGGTGAAAATACTGTAACAATATGAGATAACCAAGGGACAGCAAAAGAGATGAGAGATAACATAGTACATTAAGGACAACAATCACTCGTTATATGACTTTTGTTTCTGTATCCTGGAGGTCCTTTCATTTAGCATTATACTATATGGCCTTATGTATCTAGGTTTTGCTCTATTGTAAATAACTTCTAGGAGAACCCAAGGTTTCTACTAAATATGACAAATGAGGGAAACCATTGAGCCTATGTTCATTTGAGTCTGGCTGATTTCACTTCATATGATTTTTTCTAAGTCTTACCATTTCCTTACAAATGAGGCAATGTCATTCTTTCTGATAGCAGCATAGAATTCCATTATGTACAAACATGAAATCTTTTTTCTGGGCATCTGGGTTGGTTCCATATCTTTGCTATGGTAAGTACTGCTGTAGTGAACATCATTGTGCTACTGGATTTACTAGATCCTTGTTTCTGGACAATTGGGTAAATGCCAATTAGTGGAATTGCTGGTGATAGGTGAGTTTTATGCTTAGTCTTTTGAGGAACTGCCATACTGCTTTCCATAGTGGTTGAAGGAGTTTGAACTCCCACCAACAATGTAGTAGTGATCCCTCCTGGCCACATCCCCTCCAGCATCTGTTGTTATTAGTTTTCTTGATCCTGGCCATTCTAACTAGAGTGAGGTGGAATCTTAGAGTTGTTTTGATTTGCATTTCTTTTATGGCCAGAGATGTCAAGCATTTCTTCATGTGTCTACAGGCCCTGAAATGGCCATATTATTGAGCATTGTCTTTCCAAAATTCAGAGGGTTGCAGTGAAAGTTTTTATTTTAAGAGCAATCATTGAAAAAAATCATCTAACCTTACTCTTCAGTGTCTCAAGTTAGAAAATAAACACCTTAAGGTCTTGGAAAAAGAGCAATAAACCAACCCTAATCCCAGTAGAAGAAAGCAAATTATTAAATTCAAAGCAGAACTAAATGAATTGGAGTCCCCAAAAAACTATAGAAAGAATCAACAAAAGAAGGAGTTGGTTCTTTGAAAAAATTAACAAAATTGACAAACCCTTAGCAAATCTTACCAAAGAAGGAAGCATACTGAAATAAACAAAATCATAGATGAGAATGGTAATATCACAACAGAAATGACCAAGAGCATCATGAGGGAATACTTTTCAAACCTTTATGCCAACAAATTTGAGAATCTAGAAGAAATGAATGAATTTCTAGCCAATATTAACATACCCACACTAAACCAAGAAGACTTAATCCAACTAAACAGACTTATTTCAAGCACTGAAATAGAAATAGCAATAAGAGACCTTCCATCCAAGAAAAGCCCAGGGCCAGATGGATTCACAGCTGAACTCTATAAAGTCTTCAAAGCAGAGCTCACACCAATACTACTCAAGCTCTTCAACGAAATTGAAAATGAAGGCCCTTTGCCAAACTCATTCTATGAAGCCATTATAACCCTCATCCCCAAATCAGACAGAGATTCATCAAAGTCAGAGAACTATAGACCCATTTCTTTGATGAATATTGATGCAAAACTTCTCAACAAAATACTGGCCAACCGTCTTTAGCAACTCATCAAAAAATTATACACTATGATCAAACAGGATTCATCACAGGGAGACAAAGCTGGTTCAACATACGCAAATCAATTAATATAATTCAACACATCAACAGGAGCAAGGACAAAAATCACATGATTGTCTCAATAGATGCAGAAAAGGCATTTGACAAGATCCAACACCCCTTGAAGCTAAAAGCTCTGGAGAAACTAGGAATGCATGGAACATTCCTTAGTATAATAAAGGCTGTGTATGACAAACCCACAGATAGCATTATACTTAATGGTGAAAGGCTAAAGCCATTCCCTCTAAAATCAGGAATGAGACGAGGATGCCCACTCTCTCCACTCCTCTTTACCATAGTATTAGAATTCCTAGTCAGAGCAATAAGGTAAGAAGCAAGCATAAAGGGGATCCAAATAGGGAAAGAGGAAGTGAAACTTTCCCTCTTTGCAGATGACATGATCCTGTATTTAAAGAATCCTATAGACTCCACTCCAAAGCTGCTTGAGCTGATTCAAATCTTTGGCAAGGTAACAGGGTATAAAATTAACCCTCAAAAATCAACCGCTTTCCTATATGCCAACAATGAGAGGAACGAGGCAACAATTAGGAAAGCATCTCCTTCATTTCCAGTCCTCATGCTTCCTGAAAACTTGATTTCTCTAGGTTTTATGTTAGGATTTATTTTGTTTGTGTTATTTTCTGTTGTTTCTTTTTGGATATGTATGTGTTTGTTGTTGTTGTCTTACTGAATAAAGCCACAGTTGTTTACTCCAATTTTGCTTATAGAAACTTCTGAATTTGTTCTTCCATTCCATGTACTGCTTTGCCCTGTATTTTCCTTTCAGAGACTAGCCCACTAAGATACCATCTCTTTCATTCTTTCTGTCCCTGGCTTTGGCCAAGACAGGAGAAATTAAAGCCATGTGTCTATTTTAATGTCACGTCAATGCACCCAACAGGCACCCTTACCAGTCTGACTTGTAAGGTCTTTCCTATGTGTCTTTTCCCACAGAAGATGAAGTCTGGATACTCACACTTAGTAAATTCTTAGTGACATTAAGAGTATGGTGAGGTCAGAATAATGATGAAGAAAAAGTACAGTACTGAAGTGGCAAAACTATGTCTCTAAGCAGGAAGTCATAGTTCTACACTTTCCTAGCACCTCATGCCTGTGTAGTATAATATTCTGTTTAAGACAGGCATAAAATCTCGATGCCATATCTGGCTCACAGCATGGTTACCTTTAGCCAATGACAATAGTCTCACAGTCTTCCTCAGTCTTTGACACATCAGCACCTGTGAGTCAAGGAACTATCTCTCTCTATCCCAGTAGAAGCACAGACTTAGCAAGGCAATGATTTCAGAGGGCTTCTCTGAGCAACAAAAGATGGTTTTGTAATGACAGGCTGGTGGGAGGGAGGTTGCCTCCCATTGGTTATGCTGGAAGGTCAGCTTGCCCTGATCTGTTTTGTCATTTTGTTGTCTGTTGAGGAGACAACAAAATGTTGGTGAACAGCTGGTGGTAGAATTATGTTTTGTGTACAGAATGTAGGAGAAAATTCTGGCACAAATATAGCACAAAAGCTTTGTGCTATAATTGCCTGAATGGATGAGGGTGGGAGAATAGGCAATGCATTTATCTGAGAGAAATGTGCTTTCTCTCCTCCAGGTTAAGCATCCCCAACTATGCCTGGGGCCAGTGAATAGCATGCTTTGTGCATCTCAGATGGGACCTGGGTGAGGGAGGAGGGAATAAAAAGAGCTGCCATGGCATTTCTGAAAAGTTTCTGAGACAATTTGCAGTCTAGCAAATCTGTGGTGTTAATACACCATGGTTTATGCACAAAGAACTGGGGCTGTCCAAAGAAATCAGACTCATTAATAAAGGTGTCTGCCTATGAAGAGTGAGAAGGATGTTCAACAAGAGGACTTCAGAGAATATACATTTAGGCTGCCAAACACAGCGTTACAGGATCTTCTAAACCTAGGTTCTGTTCTTTTAGAAAACATGCTATTCAATATCTATATCATAATAACTGCTCTTAGCAATTAGAGACTTGCATGGGGTACCAGGTTTTATCCATTGATCCATCTGAGTTGTATACTTTTTAGGAATTGTATGTGTGCCTTCTCTAAAGCATTTAAAACAATAATTGAAATTTTATGTTAATTACTTAATCTCACAAAATGTTATCTCTATTCTTGGCCTAGGAAATCAAAATGACAGATGTTATTTCTTTGAAAATTTACATGAAAAACTTGAGAAAGATAGTAAACTAAAAATATTCCTATTGAAGTTGGCAGAAGCAAGTTAATTTGCAAGTTGGAAGAAAAATATGAAGATCAAGGGTGATCAACCTTAAATTGATTTGCAAGCACGTGAACAATATCATTTCACTGGAAACAAATGGGATTAGAGATGAAAACTGATTCATCATGAATATGAATATAAATTTTTTCCAAAACAGAATGAGCAGAATACCAATCTCTATATCCATACACAAAGAAAATCTTAGTCCCAAAGCTCCAAAGATTGTTAAACAATCTTTAGACTGTTTCTGTTAGAAACAGAGGAAGAAATAACACATAGAGAGAGAAACATTAGAGACTACATCCTGAGCAGAAGTCAATATTGTGCCTCTGCTGTGAAAATGATTCTTTTTTCTCAATTTCTTTGTCCACAAGCTATGGATAATCATACTTCTCTATAAGGGTAATTAAGAGGATTAACTTCATAGTTCTAACATGCATCACTTAATGAAGGGAACACTCTGTGGAACATTCATAATAATTTCATCTTGTGCACAGACAAATCTAGACATACAATGTGGTCTTTTTATACTCCAGTACTATATGGTATACTATATTGCCAGCATTTTTCAGATTTTGTGTTTTTATATCCTATCATGCCTATAAAATGCCCATCTGTGTCTCCTGTCATGAGTGAGTCATTCCATTTTTTAACTTTTATCATAGCAGGATAAAATAAATTACATGAACAATCAAGGGTACTGAAGAATAAAGGATGTAGGGAACTATTTTTAGTGCCATACAGCTGGCTGTTTATAGGGAGTAGATGAGTATACTCTAAAATAGCAAGAAAATTATAAAATACTAGCGTATATTACTAGTATAAATAGTAAATACATATATTACCAAGATAATCATTGTATTATCATTAGTATTATTTTCCTACTTAATTACACATGCTATGCTTTCAGAAACTAGAGGTACAATAAATTTGTGTACACCAGCACCATCACAAACATATGAGTAATTCCATGATCTCATTCGACAATAGGAGTGTTTCGGCTTCTTATAATTCTGAGAGATCACTACCAAATACTTAGTCTAGCATTGGCTGGAGGATTGTTATCGAGTCTATATTTATGTTCACCTCCCACGCATTTAGCAGTAATAAACTGTTTATTTTTCCCTTTTTTCCATTCATTCTTTCGTAAACATTTACATGGATTGTTCTTAGTTATAGAAGACCCCTTAGTAAGCCAAAAAGGCAGACTCTTGTGGAGTTAAACTTTCACTGGAGAATTAGACCCTAAATATATTAACATGTATATAGTAACAGCCATTTGTACAATTAAATAAAAAGAATAGAAAACCTGCATAATTTTGTGAAGACACAGGAGTAAGTTCAGGTGTTGATGTATGTGCTCTGTTTCTATTCTATCTAGAAAGAAAATTGCAATATGGCAGAACAGTCATTGCTGTGATTAATAGTGATACCTCAGTTGTCAGCAGCATAGACCAGCAATTCCTCGTGGCTATTAAGCTGAACACTGAATTCAATGTGCTCGCTTCCTTTGTTCGTTCGTTCCTTCGTTCCTTCGTTCGTTCCTTCCTTCCTTCCTTCCTTTCCCTCTCTCTCTTTTTCCCTCCCTCCCTCTCTTCCTTCCTTCTTTCTCTCTCTCTTTCTTTCTCTCTTTTTGTTAATAATTCAAATGGCTTTATACGTTATTATTATTCTAAGTGCTATGTGTGCTTATTTTAGAAAACTAAAAAATGCAATAAATTGTAAAAATATGAAAAAGGAAGAGTAAAACCATACTGAATCATACTGTCTGAACATAGTAACTATTGCTTGCTATGTGAATTTTCTTTAGAAAACATCACTTAATGCATATTCATTATCTTGCTAAATTTGGAAAATATAAACATAAGAACTGAAATATGTACAAATATGAGTGTAAATTTGTGCATATATGGTGGATACATGGCTCATATATGGTTCACAGAAAGAGAGAATCTGACTTATGAAGGTTCAAGTTACAACTTTTCTCCTCTTCAATGGGATGCAGATATGCAGAAATATCAACACTTTAACTTTTTTCCCCAGGCTGAAGATGATATTTTCTTTTAATCTTGGACAGCATCAGTAGTGTAGTTTCCACTCAGCTCTGTCACAAGAGTAAATGACTCATACTCCACTGTATTTTGTTACCAGAGATGTCTGGATATTTTGTTTTGTGTTTTCAGACCCTATCATGCCCCCCTTTGTTCTTTTGGTTTTCATTGTTAGTCTAGTATTCAATACATGATGTGACATATCAACACTTCCTTTTATTTTATTTATTTATTTATTATTGTAATTAGTAAAAGGGTTACATGATATTTGCTAGATAGAAGGTGCATTAATTCACATACATTGATACCCTTTCCAACACTTCCTTTTAAAACAGGCATAGACTTATTTGAAATTTCCTGTGTACTCGCTCTAGTGTTCAGATCACACTTAAGCTAGACTTGGCTGATCTATGATGCTTAGATGGTGGCACAAATCCTGCTTTCAACTTTCAAGAGTTTTAGCAGAGCCTAACTACATCCTAAGTCAAAATAGCATCTGTATGTCCCCATAAACCCATGAAGTGAAACTTCATG
This sequence comes from Megascapheus bottae, assembly GCF_031878675.1. Classification (NCBI taxonomy): domain Eukaryota; kingdom Metazoa; phylum Chordata; class Mammalia; order Rodentia; family Geomyidae; genus Megascapheus; species Megascapheus bottae. Next base: position 54,050,441 of record NC_143521.1, read on the forward strand.
GCCAATGAGAAATACCGGGGTGGAGCATTAAGCAGGTGATGGTGCCATGAGTACTGAACTCTATGAATAGAATTGTGAGTTCCTAGCAAGAAGTATCTAGGCCTTTTATCTGCTCTTAAATCCCTAACATACAAGAACAGCGTTCATAGAGCCATTTTAGAAGTGAAGCTAGGCCTTTTTGTGATGTTAACCCTCCTGGTGCCTTGATTCTGGCCTTTGTAACCCCTACAACTGTTAGACATAAATTTCTATTGTCCCTAAATTCTCTTGTATTGGATACTCTGTGAGAGTAGCACAAATATCTCTATCTGATATCATCTACCTGGGCAAAGCTTTACCTATGTGCCTGTTTCATGATGAGGCTGAAGCAAGCACACGTGATTCCCTAGTGCCCTCATTTCTCTTCTGTGAGGACCAATATCACAGATGTCTCCATATCAAAGCCAGGGCCCTTATCTGCCTGCATACCAGAGCCACAGAGCCCTCTTTTCCCTGTACTGGGAAAAGAACATGAGCAGAAAATAAGTCTCTTTTTGGAAATGAAATTACAGGATTATTTGGGTTCTTCATGTTGTCCTGCTGACCTAGCCAGCACGATATGAGCTCAGACATTCTAGCCAGTCAGGAAGACATGGCAGAGTGACGTGTGTGTCTTTAATAGAATCTGTAAATTTGAGCTGATTCTGAATGGCAGAGACTCTTGGAGAGAAAATTAGGCTGAAAATACTTGATGGTAATTCCAGGAACAAAACTGATCAGAGCTATTTGGTTAGCAACAAAGTTTGCATTTTTTCCCTAGATGACTTGAAACTCCTCTGTGCTTTTTCCATTTTTTCCAAGGAAATTGAACAAGATCACAGTTGAGATACCACTGCCCAGGCGATGTTACCCATCAGTCCTTTCTCAATGTCTTGTGGATACCATTCTACAATAACCCTAGACATGTCTCTGAAAACGCTCAGGTGACTCCTGCCTCTGGCCTCCCCTCCTTCCTTTCCCTCTGCCTCCAGTGCTCTATTGTTGACCTGCATAGGCTAGCTTCTTTTCCACTCAATATAAATCAGAAATTACCCTCTAGTTGTGGAAATTCCTCATCTCCTGATTTAGTGTTGTTTCTTACTCCTGATGCATCACCAGTCACTATCTATCATTAAGCCCTGCTATATTTCCATATTTCTCATTAATACCAACAAGTAATGTAGTCACTTATTTATTTATTGACAGCGAACGACCCACCACCAGTTCACATAAAATCCCATGAGAGCATGGATTTTTGCGTCATGGAACTATGAGTGGTACATCATGTTCTGTAACATTTGTTGAGTAAGTGCACAAGCACTTATGGGTATACTGGATGGTGCTACGATGAATGCACATTTGAATCAAAGCAGAGCAGGAAGAAATGAGTGGCTAATTAACAGAAATGCAACATTTTATAGAAATATGCATGGAAGGGACCCCGCAATTCTGGATTAATCTGAGGCAGCAGGGATCTCCTCCTAGATGTGAGATTATTCCATCTCAACTAGGGAGAATGAGAAAGAATTTTGAGTGGTAAACTGTAATGGCACAGAGCAGGGAAAGGATAAAATAAATTTTACATCCATTGGAGAGAACGATAGATCCTGAAACCATGAAAATGCAAATGTGTCGGCAACAGTGAATATTTCCATCATCAGTTGGAGAGAAGGGATAAGGTGAGATAGAGCAGCAATCTTTATTGCTGGTCACAAAAGACAATTAGAGGCAGAAATAGTATACTGGTGAGAGGAATAAAAGGTTACAATGGAAGAAAAACAGTGCTTTCTGTACTTCTCCATGACATCATCTGTTCCACACATTTTTTTCACTTATAAAATAGAAATAATAGCAATAATAATAATAAGCTACCAAGATGGTGACAGTTTTTTCTATCAACTTTTCTTTCTGTTCCCTTGGGAAGCCTTAGCTTGCTTGACTTTCCAAGGTGGACACAATGAATTCACTTGGCCGCACTCCGGTGTTAGAACCACCCACTGTCATGAGAGGATGCTTTGGAACTTAGAGTACTCGGTTGGGGCAGAATTTCCTACCAATTTTAAGGCTTTTTGCACAATAAAGATACGAAGAAGGTATAGAGGAGAAAAAAGTATCAGGCCAGGTTTCTTAAAGAAAGAATTTTAGTCGTGAGAATCATGCTCCTCATTTCCTTGGGTTTACGTGGGCACCGTAAGCTGCACAGAGTAAGGAGAAAAGAAAGTGAGACTGAGAACAAAGGCAAGCAAATACCGACCAGCTCTACTCGAGAAAGTCAGTGCTCTTCCCTTGTCTAGCCAGGCAGAAACCCTAGATGGCTCAGTCCTGCACGGGGTGAGGGGGGGGGCGGGTGTTAGATGCTGTAGAGGAATTAATGCACCTACCAATTCCCTTCTGTTCCAGTACTCCAGATAGTAAAATGGGATTCTCAGAGACTTTGTTCCTGACTCTTATTTGAGTTGCAAGTGACATCCTCTGACACCTTTCACACATCTGGGAAAAGTAGATTTTCTGCCTTGCAAGGAGAAAGGTGACCTACTTAACACCAGCTATAGAAGGAAGTAGTGTTTCCATGATAGCCTAAGTCAGGGAAATGGGTCTGGGTCATGGTTCTTCAGAGCCATGGTAGAGCAAGCAGAAGCTTTGAAAAAAGTTATGTTCTCCATACATTGACATGATATTTAAGACAGTATTAAAGCAACAAGGACAACTGGCATCTTTAGAATATTTTATAGTTCGCAAAATGACTCATGAGTTTTTTTCTTTGAGTCATACAATTTCCAGTGGAATTATAACTTAGAGAAACACATTTGCATAACTCTGAGACACTTCCTGAAATATTAAGGGCTTCCTCTAAAAGACTGATAGATAGTTGAGTTTACATGTCTTCAAAAGTCAATAGGAAAGGATGGACAGTTATCAAGAGCCAAGACTTCTCAGACTTCAGAACTGCACTCAAATATAATTTCACTGGGATGGGGATGTAGCTCAGAGACAGAGTGGCACCCGAGCATGCAGAAGGTCCTAGTTTCACATCTTCAGAAGCACAATGGGTAGATGATAGAAAAAGATAGATGATGAATATCAATAAAGGGATAAGTAGAAGTAAATCCCCTAGCATCAGTGGACAATTTAAATAAAAATAAAAGGGTATCTTGTTATGGCAGCACAGATGTAGTGACTACGACAACCAGGCCCCCCCTTCACTACCAATCCATTACATTCCCTGCCTTTCTCACTCCATCTCTTTTATTTTCTTTGTGACTAAGGTGATTGATTAACGTTTTATCTTGCCCCTTCCTATATCAGGCAAGACCTTGGCTAATACAACCGTCTTTCCGTCTTAGAATTTCCATGGCTTAAACAGGGCAGAATGTACACAAATGCAAACTTCATTATTATCCCTGACAAAAGCACACACACACACACACACACACACACACACACACACACACACAGAGAGAGATCTCCAGGTGCTCAGTATGTCAAAAGGAGACAATCTTAGCAAGTCCAATATATTATACTTGTAGTAGACAAATAATCACATTATTTGGACATCAAATAAGTTTGCTTGTTTTATTCTTTTCTTCAATGATGTGTGGGGGGGGGTCATGGGGAGCATTCCCTGAACTCTTCAGCTCAAGGCTACCAACCCTACCCTTGACCCAGGCCCCACTTCCCATTTTCTAGAGGTTAATTGGAGATAAGAATCTCAGGTCCTTTTGTGCCTAGGCTGAGACTGACTTTGAACCTTGATCCTCAGATCTCAGCCTCCTGAGTAGCTAGGCTTACACGTGTGAGCCATTGTACAAGGCTTATTCCATTATTCATTTACTTTTACTAGACTACACAGCCAACTATATATTTTTCCTCAGTTCTTACAGACTTACAGAAAAATAGACTATATGTACAAGGATAACAGCATTGGATTTACAGAACAGTGATTTTTATGCCACAGAATCTGTTACCTCCTAAAGCTGCGGGAAGAGTAGCCTGAGGAAAGAGCTGAAACAAGCTCTAAATATTTAATTTCCATCTTTGAACTAGATGTCAGGAGAGGTTGAAGATGGCCCACACAGAAGTTCAACAACCAAAAGGACTGCCAATGCTTGCCCTCTTTCTCTGTTTTAGATGTCACGGGGCTTTCGCTTGCTATTTATCTCCCAAATTCGACTCTCTCTACAGGAACTAAAACCCTATTATTCTTAAATGGTCTGGTTTGATGTCACCTGGCAGAGAGTCATTATGATTCTCCAGGGCAATTTTCTTTCTGAACTAATAACACTCCATTAGCATCTTTCAAAACCAGGGGAAAATCTGTTCTAGGAAAAGGGAAAGAGGTAGCAAAAAGTGAAATGTAGAATAAACTATGTCCCTCTGGCTTTATATAATCCTTTGCTGACACACGATTTCTCAATTAGACAATTCTGGCTGCCCCGTTCACTGCTGGCGAGGGAACAGGCTTCTGTTGAAGTGAGGCAACCAACGGCCTGGTTTTCATTGTTGGCTCTGCCTGTCAGCAGGCGTGATCCTCACAGCTCTCCACAAAACAACAGTTCAGACCATGAGAAAAACGGACAAAATGCAACACTCTGTCCAAAACCACGTAGTTTTCTGTTGTTCTCTAGTACTAAATACCATAAGATTATGACACCTTTGTGAAGCATAACACATCTCCCACCCTCATACAAGTAACACTAATGATAAATTGTGTGTACATACACATTTTCATAGACATCACACATATATAAAATGAGTGTACATAGTGTATACATTTGTATAAACATATGCATTCATGCACACACAGACAGACACAGACACAAGCACACACACACACCAAATACACTTAGGTTACATATTTTCTTGCGTTTTCTCAATTTTGTATCTTCCTTTATTCTTGCTTGATTTCTACTGGGCTGAGTCCTTGGCAACTAATGCGTTGGTCGGGTTAGGAATGAAAACATGAAGACAGAAGATCGATTCGTACTGTTAGGGGCTAATGAAACAGAATGTGTCTTAGAAGATTGGAAGAAAAGGTCCAAAAGAGGAAATTTCTGACGATTTAAGTCCTTAGAGAGAGTTTTAGGCTTTTAAAGATTGTGAATGCAAGTCCATAGCCATGTTAATAATGATTTAGCCTCTCCTTTAAATTGCTTCTAGATATTGGCCCGGTATGTCTTCTAAATGAACATCATGAAGAGATGACATATAAAACAGACCCTCATATTCATGACAGTAGATATGTACTTTAGGTACATAAGTATATAAATAAAGGTTACATACTTATTTTAAGAAAAATATCTATGAAAGGTGGCAAATTAGGCATCTGTGAATATAGTCGGATTGTTCATAATGCAATTTTTCTTAATAAATAGTACATATATTGCCTTTGGAAATAATGCAATAAGAAGTAGTATTGAATCTCATGGTCTTAAGGGTTAATAATTTCAACTGAAGATACCAACTAGGAATTCATAGAATGTTTATAACTAAATCATAACTTTGCTATATAATAATATGAGTTAATTAAAAAGGGAACATTTTGATTTAGACTTATCTTATCCCATCACTTACTTATTTATATGATCTTACACAGGAAACTTGTTCTCTGTAGCTCAGTTTACCAATCATTAAAATAAGGAAATCTGTAGTAAATTGGCTTAGGAGAGATGAACATATTAAATGAAATAAAACACCAAAAGCATGTAGAATAGAGGCTATTATAAGTAGATAATGCTAGCAGCCAGTTGCCAATGACCCAAAATAATGACCTGTCCAAATGGGTATCCTATCCAAATGGGTATCCTATCCAAATGGGTATTATATTTAGACTGTGTGTGTCAATTATGGTTCACTGTTACACACACAATACACAATTTAACACTAGTTAACTCTTTCGGGGTCTCCTAATGCCTTGTCATTTGAATGCATGCTTAAATGACTCCTTTGGTATTATTCAAGTCCATTTATACAATATACTACATTTAACATTGGATCGCAATAATTTTATTTACTCTTTCAATAATCCCAGAATGTGAGGATTGATATCCATTTAGCTATAGAAAGCTGTCCAACATTCAAACTCCAGAAGTGAGAGACTCTGTCTTTGTACTCTGTTCCATTTGCAGACACAGGGAGTTTATATTTTTATCCAGCCAGGTGGTACCTTACCTTCATAGAAGACTATTTAATGATTCTTTCCTTCACATTAAAAAAGGAGAAAATAGACACAAGCTTCATGCCCCTCGTAAATGAAATGATAACTACTTCCATCAGGTTGAATCAACACATTCTTCTGCTCCCTATTTTCTTGTGCTCTAAAAATCTAAGGAAATACAAATATTGAGAGAGAGAGAGAGAGAGAGAGAGAGAGAGAGAGAGAGAGAGAGAGAGAGAGAGAGAGAGAGAGCGCACATGAAGAGGAAAGGAGGCCGTGTGTGCAGGCAGCAGGCATGTCTCTGGGGCCCCCATCAATGAGGCAGGCCTTTTTATCTTCTAGCGCCCTAAGCTACAGTGATCTGTTCAGCCTTCTGTGGCTACATATGTCTCCACGCACAGGGATATTCCTAACAGCATGAGCTCGGCATTATCACCCCCCGCCTTTTGAATCGTTCTAAATTAAGCAGCAGTAGTTTGTACTGGCAGAAGGACTGTTTGGGCCAAGTAGAACTAACCCAAGTGTATAATGTTTTAAAACTAAACCAACATCTACAAAAATGGAAGAAAGCAAATGCACCTTGCTTCATTAAAAGTGGCATAATTCAGCTTTCTTCACATAGGTTTCAATATCAGGAAATTAAAACCAGTGAGAGAGAAGTGACATCATTTGTTTAAACATTACCCCCAATGGACTCATTATCAATAAAAGGAAGAATGTATAATTCTCAACATAGAAGACTTTGCACTTGCTCCTATTGAAATGTAAAAGTAAACCACACCCTAGGCCAGTGCAATCTGTCAGAGAAAAAAAAAAGAGCAATGAAATAAACTTCCTAAGAATTATTTCAAAATCAGTCCCATGACAAGGGGAAGGAAGGAAGAAAAGAAAGAAAGAAGGGAGGGAGGGAGGGAGGGAGGGAGGGAGGAGCAGTTTGCTTGACCCCATACTGCCTCTAGTGTGATCCAATATAATCAGAGTGATCTTATAGGAGGTCTTCTCACCATGTGAGAAGTGGTTCTGAAGCTGCTTTTGCATCAAATACCTGGTTGAGGTTAATTTCCAAGTCCTGTGTGCTTACCTATATGCTCCTAAAGGAGGTGGCATCCTGTGACTCTTACCAAATGTTTCTGACACCTGAGTCAGATTATGTTGGTCTTGTGTTAGTGCCTTTTCCCTCCCTCCTTTCCTCCTTTCCTCTTTTCTTTTTCCTTCCTTCCTTCCTTCCTTCCTTCCTTCCTTCCTTCCTTCCTTCCTTCCCCTTTCCTCCTTCTCTCCCTCCCCCCTCCTTCCCTGCTTCCTTCCTTTTTCCTTGTGTTGTTCTTTCTTTCCTTCCATTCCTCCCTTCTGTTCTTCCCTTTCTCTGTCTGCTTCTTCCCTCCCTCCCTTCCTCCCTCTTTTCTTTCTTTCCTTCTGTCTGCCTGTCTTTGTGTAGCAATTATAGTCAGGGCCTCAAGCTCCCTTTGCAAGAACGCTTCCACTTGAACTACATGAACTATATCCCTTGTCCCTTTTCCTTTATTTTTTGTAGTTGTTTCTTTGTTTTGGATAGGTGCTCATCTAACTTTGCTACTGCAGCTTCCATCTCTGGATTAGCTGGAATTACAAATGTGAACTCCCTCTTGTCACATTCTTTTCCTAAGGAAAAAACAAAGATGTATATAATTTATTTTTTTCAAAAGAAAAAATAGTATTTTATTAACTACCACACTGTTATAATACACTTTAAACAAAAGGTAGCCTTTAAATTTGAGGTGGTCTTAAAGATAACAAATGAACAGAATTCCAAATTTCCGAAATAGGTAAACTGCTGCAGTTATAGGTATACATGTAGGAATACTCTATAGCTCTTACAAGACCAGCAACGTAACTTTATTTTGTACACTTTTAATTGAAACTATAGACAATAATTTAAAAATAAAAACAAAATATAGTGTAATAAAAATATTTTTTCTCAATTAAATGTATTGGGTACATATAAATTTTAAGGAACAAGCAAAAAAAGGAAAATGGTTATTTAAGTACAAACTGACTACCTAGACAAAAAAGGTTAAAAATATCATGAAACCTCTAGTTTTCTATGACTAATATCCATATAAGATTTATTTTCTATATGTTTGTTTGCAGGTAGCTATGTATGCATATATTCTTCTGTTACTGAAGAATGTGAATAAATAGTGCAAAAGTAGTCTTCTGGAATGTGAAGATAAAAAGGAAGGAACCAGGGCTTAGAGTAGGAATCCCCCAAAACAGTACATGGGCTACAGTTGAGCCTTGCTCAAATAGCACTCAGGGATAAAGTAGAGGAGAGGCAGAGAGTTGTGGCAAGAGCACACCATCATAGCAAATAATACAACAGAGTCAGGGTACTGTCTCCTTAGATCTGCAGTCCAGTACATCGTAGAGGGTCTTTAGGGGCCTGAGCTTCATCTCGTGCTTTGTGTTGTTACAGCATCACATGCTTATTCCCTTTCCTTCCTTCAGCATAAGGTCCATATTCCACAACCCTATTCTATGCAAGTTGACCAGGTTGCTCTCTCACACAAACGCTTTTACACATTGAAAATGGGATATATCACATTCATAGTTTTGTCCCCAACTTCTCTCCTAATTCTCACTCTCCTCCACCCCACTCTCCCTCCATAGCATTTGTGCAAGTTCCCATGTGGGCCCTGTCATTGTTCCAGGTCTTTGCATATGCAGAAGTTATCCTCTCTCTGTACCTGGTATCCCATATTCTTTTGCTAGGTCTTGTTGGAGAGGCCATTTTCTCTGAAGGAGTCTTTATTTCTTGTTCACATTGCCTATCAGCATCCTTAGGTTGTGTCTCTGTAAAGGTGTTAAGGAAATAACACTTATTCTCACATCCAAGTCTGAAAATGAAGAGGACAGGGATGGATCGGGTAGAGTCTCAGCTTCATTTGTCTTCGGAACTTCTTACTGGACACTGTTGTGCAGCCTGATTGGAGAGCTGTTGATAAAGGCAGCCTTCCTCTTCTTCAATGCCCTGTTCCACACTCTCTGTCTTCCACAGCAGCAGCTGCAGCTCTCTCTATAAAGAGCTTTGTGGGTCAAACCCTGTCGCAACCATTTTAATTCTGTCATGGTAAGCTTGAAATGAAAATAAACAGCATGCAAACAAATGGACATGACTTTGTACCAATGACATTTTGTTTATAGAAATAGTCCAGAAGGTTTCCTTCCAGATTTACCTTCCAAGCAGAAGTTTGTCAAACTGTGTTCTATAGAACACTCTGATACCCATACTGCGCTACACACTTAGACATCCATCTCCACAGTTGATAGAGGCTTCTACAAAGACAGAGACTCCATCTTAGCTCACAGTTTGTGAACCCACACAACACCTGCCAACATTTAGCACCCAATAATAGATCACTGGGTGAATAATGAATGAATGAATAGTGATGGGAAGTGAGTAACGCTTACAGTTCAGTTTCAAGCTAGGTCCTTATTCAAACGTGATTGTGAGAATTCAATTTAAAATTTAGATCAGGAGGTATTTACAATTCACAATTACAGTAGATACTACTGCTTCATGTTCCTTTTTTATTGTTTTGTTTTCTTTTGCTTGTTATTTCTTTTCTTTTTACTCGAGTAAAACCCAGGAGCTTATTTTCACTGAGCAAGTACCTCTAGCTCTAGCTCTACAGCTTCACTTTCTATTATTTTTTAAGTTTTGACATTTGTGATATGTAAATAAACTCCTTTGGACAGATATTTGTTTCAACAAAGGAAAAAAATTATATTCTTGCTTTCTTTCTTCCACTTTCCAAACAATCACAAGATCTGTGTTTGATGGCACCATAATTTTTCCAAAGAAAACTAGAACTATTCAAGGCTTACAAAAACATCTTATTTATAAATATCCCATCATATTTGGATCCAGAAAATGAGTTGACTTTTTTTGTTATTGTCTTATCTAGGGTCTCATTATGTAGACTGGGTTGGCCTTGAACTCAAGATCTCTTTGCTTCACTCGATATCTTAAGTGTCAAGGTTACAGACATGCGTTGGAGTATACAGTGGGTTAATCTTTTTTATTTCAACAGTACCTTGGTTAAATTTCTTTCTTAAATGGCAAAAAATCCCCACAAAATTCAATACATAACCTAAAAATTAAGAAAAATGAGGGAAATGGTAGGGTGGGAGGGGCGAGTGGAATGAGTTAAGAGGAGTGTCATTTGTCAAGAGGCACTGTACTCATAAACACCTCTGTTGAATGGCAACTGCTCTGTACAATGACTGAGAGAAAATAAAATGATACAGAAAGAATCCACTTTCCCACCCAAATTGTTAGAACTTTCCTCAGCTGAAGTCCAAATTATCAGAAGAGCCTGAGAGCTCCCTGTGTTCTTTCCTTACTCATTTTGAGAAGGTGGCGCTACAGCAGCTTTTCACAAGGCTGGTACTTCAAATCTGCTAGATTAGAAGGCTAGCAGTGCAACTTGTCTTAGTAATAGTGGAGATCTGACCTCCCCTCCCCTTCCCTTCCCTCTTCTTCCCTCTCCTTTCCTCCTCTTCTCTTCTTTCTCCTCTCTGTCACTTTTCAGTCACATTTCCCTCTTTCTGCCCTCTCTCTTTCTGTCTCTCATATTCGAACCTATAGAAATATAAATATTTCCAAATACCTATGCATGTGGTCATAAAGGAACTATTTCTCTTTCCTGGCTTTAGTTCCCATGTATTGAAGATCATCTGAGGATTAGGAGATGAGATGTTGAACATTTAGCACTATAGCTGGCATATAAAAAAAAAAAAAACTTCCCCTGCTATTATCCTTAGGCTATTGCTAATTTTCTGTGCCTTGATCTTTTCTAAAAACCTGTGAGAAAGCCAAGACAATGATACCTTTCCTTTCTTCTAAATGAAAAAACTGAGATCACACAGTGCTGTATTACTAGGCCATAATTTAGATTGCTGGACATTTTCCCAACATGCTATCTTTCTTTTGGAACTGTCACTGTGTGAGAAATCTTGCCAAAAATTATCTTGATACATGCTGTTAAATACTATGAAATTCAATACAGATAGACAATAGACGATAGAGAGGTAGATAGATAGATAGATAGATAGATAGATAGATAGATAGATAGATGAGATAGATAGACAGACAGATAGATCGACCATCTATCCAAAGGAGTTGAGTATCTGAAAGCTAATTGAATCTGTCATTAACATGCTGTTTTGCATTGGGTCCTAATTTTTCTTGCCTATAAATGGAGGTTGGACAAGACTATTCTTAGGTGCCATCCATTTGCAGAATTCTTTCATCTTTGAGGTTTCCCAGTTTCTACATTCTCAATTATTCACGCTAATGGAAGTGGAAGTGCAAGGGTAATTGAAATTCGCAGCTAATCCCCAAAGTTGTCTTGGAATCCTTGCCCAGTAGCCTTTCATCCTTTACCTTTCAGTTCCTGACAAGTGGATGTAATTGATTTCAGCTTGATCTTCCTTCTGATCTTACCCACCCACAGGAGGAAATAGGAAAAAAAAAACCCAAAACCTAGCAAATGGAGGAGGAAGATGGGAAAGCAAAGGCAACAATGATCCCCAAATTAGCTATTTGTTTCCTGACTTAACAGAAGTCTCCCCAGGCTTGTGTGAAATATATTTTTACTTTGTTGGTTTTTGATGATACACTTGACAACTGAGATGGCTTTTACATGAATTTCCACAGTGGGACAGTTATCTGGCATAGAAGAAGTGATTAAAAAGTTTGTTTCGAGGATCTTTTTAGAAGGCTGCTTCTACTCCTCTAATAGAACCTTTTCAGTTCTATTAGACTGACACCAACAATGAAAACCTTCCATAACTTTATTCAGTCTAGCCTAAATCATTAAATATGCTAATGGCCCTGGACTAAAGAGTTGACAAGTGGAGATGCTTACACATTTATTTGCTGTTTCCTTTTCAGCATTTTGGGACTTCCTTCAAAGAATCCTATCTATATTTCTATGAGATGACATTGCTCTCAAGACACATTTGTCATCCATGTTTATTTCAATTACTCTTTGTACCTTTTATAATATCATTAGCATTTAAAAATAATAGGTGTACAGATATACATGTATAGATACCTATATACATATGTATATCTAACTCCCCTAAATATTTAATTAATTATTGTTACTTAATTTGGATAGATCCTGAACAATTTCTCTGATTAAACATTTTTTTACTAAAAGATTTATACTATCTTTTCCTAATACTTTAGCTTTTAAAGGCATATAAATATTAACCAATTTTAAATATTTATATTCTTTCCATTTTGTTTCCTTCTAAATGAATAATCAGAATAATAGATATTATGGTATTGTCTGTTAATGAAATAACCTCATCTAAGTATTGTATTATTTTCACTTATCAAATATGGAATTTTGAGGACTTTATATTCTTTTGTGATGGCTTTAGCTTCTTTATACTTTTGGAGACAGGTCATGCTCTTGAGCCTAGGTGGCTTTGAATTCATGATCATTCTACCTGCACCTCTTGACTCCAGGGATTACAGGTGTGTACCACCATACAGGTCCATGGTTGAAGACACAATTGTGCTCTCATCACAACTTCCAGTTTTCTGGTGGTTAATTGGTGATAAGAGTCTCATGGACTTTTGTACCTTTGCTGGCTTTGAACTGTGATCCTTGCTTCTCAGCCTCCTGAGTAGCAAGGATTACAGGTATGAGCCACCAATGTCAGGCTTGTTTTCCTATTTAAAGTCATTCTTGGGGTTTTATAGATGTACCTGTTGTAATTTTATTACTTAAATATTAATGGATATGTTAATCTAACAAAAGCACTTATTTTGTGCCTTTATATTGGATTTCAATATCTCATTTAGTTCTAATAACTAAATTTTGTTGTAAGGAATCCTTCTTATCTTCCTTTCACCCCCCCCCTTCTACTTTTCTTCATTCTTCATTTCCTCTCTAACATTCTCAATTATCTTATTTTTTTTGTTGCCAGTTCTGGGTCTTGAACTCAGGGTCTTAGTACTATCCTTGGGGTTTTTCTTCAGGGATAGCATTCTATTACTTGACCCACAGCACCATTTCCGGCTTTTTACTATGTATGTGGTACTGAAGAATCGAACTGGGGTCTTCATGCATGCTAAGCAAACACTCTACCACTAGGCCAAACTCCCAGCCCAATTATCTTATTTTTTTTAATAAAAATTATTTTAGCTCATGACCTTTAGCCAGTGTCTTTTATTTGTTAATTAAAATATCCCAAAACAATGATAGGTGATACCTAGAATTTATCATTTTCTGAGTAGGAGAAACTTTATTCATGTCCTATTATAATTTATCAGTGTGATAGGCAAGTCATTTTTTTCTTGTGTTAATTAGTTTCCTTGCATTCTAAGTTTTTATGATATCCATAGTGGCTCCCACACTGACAGAGACCTATCAATTTGTGTGTTGATTTTTTTGTGATGAAATATTACTATACATTTTCTAACTGTAGTTTTGGTAATAATATACTAGTCTTTAGACACATTTTTAAGAATTTATACATAGTCACATATGAAGTAATATATATTTCTGTTTTTTAGTATCATAGCATTTATAAATTACAGAAACTTTAGAAATTGCATGAAGCTTACAACTTTTATTTATTATGTAAAAGCCATTCTAATTAGGAAATTATACCTTTTAGATATCAGAGTCATCTTTGGAACTGTATTCTACTTAAAAATGAGGTAGAAGGATAAAAAGGGATTAAAATCATCTTTTTTATACTTTATTAAACTATTTATAATTTATATTGTTATATTATTACTATAACTTATTTATATTGTTGACTTATTAACATAAACAACTAAACTGATTATATTAATCATGTGTGTGTGTATGTACACGTGTGTGTGTGTGTGTGTGTGTGTGTGTGTGTGTGTGTGTGTGTATACATGTGTGAGGATGTGCCTTGGTCCTGAGCATCTGGGTGCTGTCCTTGAGCTTGAGCTTTTTTGCTCAAGTTCTACCACTTGAGCCACAGCTCCACTTCCAGCTTTTTGGGCACTTAATTGTAGATAAGAATCACAATACATTTTTCTGCCCAGGTTGGCTTCAAACAATGATCCTCAGATCTCAGCCTCCTGAATAGCTAGGATTAGAGGCATGAGCCACCAGTACCTGGCCATTAAATCAGCATGGATGACATGTTTTTCTCAGAAACAATGTAATCAGAAAATCCAAATCAACTCCAATGTAATCACGTGTGTAATCATGCATATATATGAACCCCTACACTCATAAAGAATGATTTGAGTCAACAAAAAAAGGAAAAAAGAAAAGAAAGAAATGAAGAATCCCCAACCTGGAAAAAGTACCTGAATTCATTGTGAATTCAGTGCATTAAAAGGAATTGAACTCTTCCCTGAAGTAAAAAAGGCATCTTGGGAACAAATTAAATGGAAGGGTTGTTTCTGTGTTTGGACCCTATCCTTCATGAAACTCTACTTACTCACTAGATCCAAGCAATCGAGGGTTCCAAACAATGAGGATAAAAGAAATGGCAAGGTCATAAACATGGCTGGCTCTTTGATATAGTAGCTTCAATATTAAGCTTACAAATATGGTGGCAATTCAAGGCAAGATGAGAAAGACCATACCAACAAAAGCTTTTAAAGTAAATGGTGCAATTTGAGATGAAAGAGAAAAAGAGAGGAAGCAATTTCCTTTTACAAAAAGGAAAATATATGAAGGAATATAAAAGTGAGAACACTTGATGTTTTCATGGCATATATTTGATTTATACAAAGAACAAGCAAGAGCTTCACATTTTCAAAAATAACCAAATAATTCCCTGTGACTTTAGCCCTTAGTTGTAAGACAGGTTGCCTCAAATTACGGGATAAATGTTTTTCATTTAGGAGAGGAAAACCAAAAGAAGCATTTTTTTAACCTTTCAAGAGTCTTTTTGCCTTCATCCAGAAACAATAAGGAAATACAAAATGTAAGGACCTTTCTATGCTATGTCAGCAGATATGGGATATTTTCAGTTTTCTTTTCATGACCTCTCAGAATAATATAGTCTCAAAAGTGCTGTTCAGTTGGAAACAAGAAATTGCCCAACAATTATAGATTCATTTAATATAAGGTGTGTGGTTTCTGGAAAATGCAGCAATCATGACAGAACATTCCACACTTTGCTACCATTTTAGTGGAGCATAAAAAACTTCCTTGAAGGCCTAGTACTTTGTAATAAAAAGTAATTTTTGCTAATATATTCCCTAGATATAAGACATTGTTCTGTATTGGACTGCATACATTAGACTAAAATGTTTTCCCATTCAAACTTTTATAATCCAGAGACTTCCTGCAAGTTTTATGTATGTGAAGTAATTTTCTTACAAACAAGTTGTTCTCTTTCTTCATGAAGAGTATTGTAAAAGAAGTATAATTGGAATAGATCAGAAGAAATACCAGCAGTTGAAATTTCAGTCTATATTCAGTCTACTATGAAATGAAAAAATGAAGAAGACTGAAATTTTTTGTAGGTCTTACTTATTCATTATGGCAAAACATACTAGTAACAAAATAGCTTAATCATAAATGCCCAGCTTAACATTTTATTGCCAAATTATATTATCAATATGACGACTAGTTGGTAAAGAAATGCATGGAGGAGGGAGGGAAATGGGGATCATGACATGAGAAAGAGTATCAATGTTTGAAGTCATGCACCTTCTATCTGGTGTAACCCTTCTAGCAATTTCAATAAAAAATAAATGGAAAAAATAAATGCATGGAATATCATGTCCCAGAAAATTCCCACCTTTCTTGTCCATTTATTTTTCATAAAAACAATCACCTTTGATGAACTTTATTTTGTAATTAAAATTTTTATAGATGGAATGACACAGAGGTATTCATTTATATCTCTTCTTTTGTTCAACATGTTTTAGAGATTCATCTAAAGCATGTTGCTTGTATTAATAATTTCTTTTGCTTTATTGGTATTCAATTATGTAAATATTGTATAGTGTGATTATTCATTTTCCTGTAAACAGCATTTTAATTCTATTTTTGGTCTAATAATGATAGCATTGGATAGTTGGTATAATTGCATTATTGGTATTATGTAAAGTATTGGTACGGATCGTACTGGGGGCAATTTTGAATTTTTATGCATATAATTGTATTTGCCTTAGAGATAGATTTGTTGGACATATGACATAACAAACCATCTTTGACTTAAAACAGATTTAAAACCTGCATTCCATTACTTTTTTCTAAATTTTTTTCTGGCTGCATAAAATTGGCATGGGTATTTATTTTAATTTATTTGTCACACAGTTGAATTAGGTTGCAACATTGAAACAATTTATTACTCAGAATGATCAGGGAGTATCCAAAATAACCACAAGCAGAGAAGAAGGTGGGAACAGTATTCTTAAAGCAACACAATCTGGCCCAAATGTCTCCATTGTCCACAGCTGGTCTTCTACAACTCACTGGAACATGGACAGCTATCTGAACCTAGAGAAAGGGAGAAGGCAGATACGTCCAAAATTTTCAGAAAAGAATCTAGTGCTGATAAAATCTTGGCTTTACTTATCCTAACTTTTAGAATGTTGAAATAATACACTTGTTTAACCTCATTATGCTCCTGATCCTTCCTTCTCTCCTTCCTTCCTCTCTTTCTTTTTTGTTGAGTTTTCCTTTTCCCTCCTACTCGTTCCCTCCTTCTCTTCATTTTTTCTTCCTTTCCTTCTTCATTTCTACCTTCCTTCCTTTTTCCTTTCTTTTTACCTTTTCTTCCTCTAACCCTCCTCCCTCCCTCTCTTTATTCTTATCTTCCCTTCTCCATCTCTCTTTCTTTCCTTCTTTTTTTCCTTCCTTCCTCTTTCCTCTCTTACTTTTCTTTCTCCCTTCCTTCTTTCCTCCCTCCCTCCCTTCCTTTCTCCCATCCTTCCTTCTTTCATTCTTTCATTCTTTCCTTCTTTCATCCTTCTTCCTCCTCCTCCTCTTCTTTTTCTTCTTCTTTTCTTCTTCTTTCTTCTTTCCTCATCTTCTCTAGGCCTCATACTCATTTAATTAACTGATACCAACTGATTCAACTGACACCATATATCACTTGAAATATACCTTCAGTCTATAGTCATTTCTTTTTTCATATATTTTTATTGTAATTAATAGAAGGGTTACATGATATTTGCCAGATAGATGGTGCATTAATTCCCATACATTGATACCCTTCCACATGTCTTGGTCCCCACTTCCCTCCCCCCACCCCCACCCCTCATCTTGTTTTCCCCCCTTCCCTATCCAATTTCAATAACCAAATACAATTATATCCAATATATCAGGTAACAAATGAGATACGGTAACAATATGAAATAACCAAGGGACAGCAAAAGAGATGAGAGATAACATAGTACCTTAAGAACAACAATCATTAGATGCAGAAAGGCATTTGACAAGATTCAACACCCCTTTATGTTAAAAGCTCTGGAGAAACTAGGAATCCATGGAACATTCCTCAAAATAATAAAGGCTGTGTATGACAAACCCACTGCTAGTATTGTACTTAATGGTGAAAAGCTAAAGCCATTCCCTCTAAAATCAGGAATGAGACAAGGATGCCCACTCTCTCCACTCCTCTTTAACATAGTTTTAGAATTCCTAGCCAGTGCAATAAGGCAAGAAGCAAGCATAAAGGGGATCCAAGTAGGGAAAGAGGAAGTAAAACTATCCCTCTTTGCAGATGACATGATTCTGTATTTAAAGAATCCTGTAGGCTCTACTCCCAAGCTCCTTGAGCTGATTCAAAACTTTGGAAGGGTAGCAGGCTATAAAATTAACCCTCAAAAATCAACTGCCTTCCTCTATGCCAACAGTGAGAGGAATGAGGCAAAAATCAGGAAAGCAACTCCTTTCGCAATAGCCTCAAAGAAAATAAAGTACCTAGGAATTACCTTAACCAAGAATGTAAAGGACCTTTTTGACGAAAACTTTAAAACCCTGAAAAAGGAAATTAAAGCAGAACTAAGGAAATGGAAAAACCTCCCATGCTCCTGGATTGGAAGAATCAACATCGTGAAAATGACAATCTTGCCAAGGGCTATCTACAAATTCAATGCAATACCCATCAATATCCCAATGTCATTCTTTAAAGAAATAGAAGAGGCAATCCAAAATTTCATATGGAATAATAAAAGACCCCGGATAGCAGAAAGAATAGTGCTGGAGGAATTTCAATACCAAACTTTAGACTCTATTACAGAGCTATAATTATCAAAACAGCTTGGTACTGGCACCAGAACAGGCCTGAAGACCAATGGAATAGAACTGAGGACCCAGATATTAAACCACAGACCTATGGCCACCTAATCTTTGACAAGGGAGACAAAAATATAGAATGGAAGAAAGATAGCCTCTTCAACAAGTGGTGCTGGCAGAACTGGTTAAGCACCTGCAGAAAACTAAAGTTGGATCCTTCTTTGTCACCCTGCACTAGAATTAATTCCAAATGGATCAAAGACCTGGAGGTAAAAGCTGACACACTGACAACTTTACAAGAAGGAATAGTCTATGGTCATTTCTAAAAGCAGCCACTGGAAACCAGAACACATGATGAATGCTTACTTCCTGCACTGTGGAACATAAGATAAAAGTATAAATTCTGCATCTGTATCTGCTAAGTTCAAATATTAGCTCTATTGCTTATCAACTATAAAAATCTAGTTTTTCATTCTATTTATTTCTCTATTCTTAAATAAGTGATAATTTTTATAGTTGCAACTCTGGTTTCATTTTCATGTTTCTTTTATAATGAGCTGTATATGAAAAAAAGCCTAAATCAAAGCTTGCTTCCTAAGACTCCACTACATAATAGGTACTTTATTGTGATTATTTGATTTTAGTTTCCTCTTCTGTCAAAGTGGAGGAGATATTATAATGCCCTTTATTAAATTACTATATCTCATGGAAAATAAAAATATAATACCTTAAAATCACATTATGTATGTTTTTGTTTTATATTAGTTTAGCTATCTGTAGTCATTAAAGATTTCAAGTAGTTAATTCAAGAAATAGATAATTCATAAGTGCACACACTCACATGACTTTACCTTATATCCCAGTACCAAGCACAATATCTGATAATCACAGGAGCTTGTGTTTTGAGTTATAATAGCCTGGACAAACCCAAAGACACACACACACACACACACACACACACACACACACACACACACACTATGAATGCATACATGTATGTCACAGCACTTGACTAAGCATAGAATAATGAAAGAACTCAGCAGATGGTATTTGGGCCCCTTCTAGATTATGATAGGATTCATGCTGAGTTCAATTCATGGACAGCCAAGAACTCCTGCTTCTTTTCCCTTGAAACTCTATCCAGAAAACAAACAAACAAACAGAACAAGGAAAGAAAAGGGCAGGAAAAGGCCAGAAAAAGCAGTAAACCTTAGTTATGCCCAAGGACTACTTTCTTCTCATAAAAATAGCATTTCCTATCATTTGTTTCATGCTACAAGAGTCTCTGGTGGTTCTTCCCCTAGTACCCAACAGGCCTGTTTCCATCACCTTTGTGACTTCCAAGCTACCAACAATTAGTGTGCAGAGCAACCTTATCTCCTCATCATAATGAATTTCTGGCTTCATTAGAGACAGAGAATTTTGGCTTTGATCGCAATGACTTTCAAGCAAACAAATGAGGCCTTGGATTATTTCACATTTTTTAAAGGTTCTCTTAGTAAGAAATACCAGCTGTTATCATCATATATCTGAGTGTAGCTATTGTGTTCTAGAACTTTCTCCTAAGAGAGGCTAAGGCTCCTCTTGAACATATAGCTGTTGACAACTGCCTGCCAGAGGAGAAAGAGCAACAGAGAAGAGTCCAAAATAACCAGAAACCATTTCCTTACTGGATAACTTATAATTTACATGACACTGACAAAGAAAGACCTTATGGCAAAAGTATAAATTAAATTTTAATTGGAAAATATGTGAAGAAAATCTACTCTGTCTGCCAGGAATGGCTGGGGGTAGTTGAGGTTGCTCCTCTTGGGCAGGGCTTTGATTCAGTGAGGTCGCTGCCTTCTTTGTATTCTAGGATTTAGGCCAGTGTCCTGAGTGTCAGAGGAACCTAGTAATTTGCTGAGCTTCCTAATGCTTTACATGGACTGGTGTTTGAAGTTACACGATATTGAAAAAACATAATATTATTATGTTTCATATTCATATTGACACCCGAAAGTATAGACATTTCATAGGTCTAGAATATGTGTCCTATATTCTGGGAAATACCAAAGGCTAGAAATAAAATGAATCATAGAGTCTATTTCTGTATATAACATCTAACACCTCCTTTCCCCATTGCCAAACTCTCCAGCCAGCCCTGTTGGAGTTTTATCAGAGACAAGATATTTAACAAATATTTAACAAATATCTTGTTCTTTTCTTTTTGAGATCCCTTTCTTCAGGCAGAGGTTGCCTGGTCTCTCCATTTGAAGAAGGATAACATACCGCTCAGCAGGCACAGAGAGTTTATGTATCTACACACAGCATATTAAAACACAGAATGGACAATATTATACCTTGGCAATTTTTTTCCCAATTCCACAGCTTCATTGAAACAGTACAATTAGAGGCTATTAAAGGTGAATGAATTTGCCAGATCTTTGCACACCTGCTGAGGATTATCTTTTCAAAAGGGAATCTAGTTCTCCAAGGCCTAGCAGGTAGAAGAATTACTTAGGAATTGATCTAGCCTGATAGACCAATTTGGCTACTTTTGCCTTCATGGGCAAAACAATGATGGCTATTTGTTGGGGTCCAATGACGACATATTTACAAAATAAAGTCATATCTGGGTTGAACTCTTCATTCATAGGATTGATAAAATGAAACAAAGTAAGATTTTTACTTTTCGAGTCATCTATACGGTAGTCTGTAAATAGATCTCTTGGGAGTTTTGTTTTGTTTTGTTTTGTTTTGTTTTGCTAGTCCTGAGGCTTGAACTTATGGCCTGGGGTTTTCACAAAGCTAGTGCTCTACCACTTGAGCCACAGCACCATGGCTTTTTCTATGTATGAGGTACTGAGGAATCGAACCTGGGATTTTGAATATGCTAGGCAATCACCCTGGACCATGCACCTAGCCTCTGCTGGGAGTTTTACTAGCCTTCCATCTTTTCTAATTCGATCAACTTTAAACCTGGTCTACCTTAATGAAAGCATGTTCTGGAAACAGCCAATATGCTGAAGTTTGTTCTTTTAGAACACATCTTTAGAAACTCAATAGGTAAGAAAAGTTCTTACTTAACCTTTTATCCCTGTGAAACACAGAAAAGTGGCACCTAGAGAGAAAAGGGTACATGTATTGGGAGCAGAGGGAACAGTGAACATTAGTATCACTAGGGGAGACAACTAGGGTAGGAATGTCCCTTTCCCCCATCAAGCCCTGCAAATATAACCAAGTCATCATCTTCCAAAGTCTGTTCTTCTGATCCCATCTGTGAGAAAAACCCAGAGACTAGCTTTGCCTTTCTGTCTGAAGGCAATTCAAAACAAATTACAGTTAAAGAGTTGACCTAGGACAAGAAACAATAGTGATCCTCACAAGACTCAAAACAGAGGAGGTGGAAGCTTTCTTCAACTTGCTACATTTTTTTCAATCCAGAGTGGGAGAACCCAGGGTTCTGTGAGTATGAGGAACAAAGTAGGGGAACATAAACGGACTAGAATTTTTGAGATAAGCTGCCAGAGACCAGTAATCCTCAGGAAGTGCTCTCCAGGACTACGGAGTTCCTGCACGTGTTCAGCTGTGCAGGAAGAACGTGCATGAGAGTGAACTCGCAATCAAAAGAATTAGATCTACCCTTGCTTCCTGCTAACAGAACCGTGGTTACTGTCTCTCCTCATCATGAAAAGCCTCACAAGGCATGAGGCATTGCATAAATAAACAAGATGGTCTCATCTAAATAGTTGGAAAAGTCATCCCTGTACTCTGCTGCTACTCAGCACTCCATGAATTACAAATTTTCTGTTTGGATAGTTGAGACAGATACTCTCTTCACAGTTATCTTAGGTTTCTTCTTGTCTCACATAGTTTAATTACATCCTAAAGTAAAGCTGCCACCCCCCAAATTTACAGAAAGACAAAAATATCCAACATGAAATAATATATCATTCACAATACGTGAAATTCAATTAAAAATTAACAAGATACACAAAATGTAAGTAAACATTATTCATAACAAGGAAAAATGGGACATCCATCTAAACTGAAAAACAGTACAGATGGAGAAATTAGGAACATAAGAGATTCAAAAGAGAAAAGAATGAGTAAAGGTGGGGGAGGAGGGAGAATATGAAAAATCCAGGAATGATAGCACATATCTGTAATCCTATCACTCAGGACATTCAGAGATGGGTAATGATGGATTTAGGGATAGCTTGGACTATAGTAAAACCCAGGAAGGAAGAGAGGAAGGAGGGGAGGGAAAAAGGAAGGGAGAGAGGGAGGGAGGAAAAAAGGAAGGGAGGGAGGAAAAAAGGAAGGAAGGAGAGGAAGAAGGAGAAGGAGAAGTGAAAGAAGGAACAAAGGACAAGGAAAGGAAAAAGAAAGAAGGGAAGGGAAGAAATGAAGGAAGACAAAAAAGAAGGTAAAACAAAACAAAAGGAAGAACAAAAATCCAAATTCAAATGTATTTTCTAGAAATAAAATAGCAAGAAATGAAAATTTTTTAAATATCAGTAAATAAGACCTAAAGCACAGGAATATTGCAGGAACATAATAATGAACAAGAAGACACAACAATGAAAACTAAATAAAGTGAACCCCAGATCAAAAGAACCAAACAAAAAAGCAAATATAACACTGTAAAGCAGCATGGAAATGAGAACATGTAACCATTAAACTGCAGAGCTTTTGTATGGCAAAGGACACAGCTAGTAAACTAATTAGGAAGCCTACAGAATGGGAGAAGATCTTCACCAACCATACAACAGACAAAGGCCTCACATCTAAAATATATCAACAGCTCAAAAAATTGAATCACTCCAAAACTAATCTCCCAAGTAACAACCATCCCATTAAAAGATGGGCCAAAGACTTAAAGAGAGTCTTCTCTGAAGAAGAAAGAAAAATGGCCTATAGACACATGAAGAAATGCTCAACAACTCTGGTCATAAAAGAAATGCAAATCAAAACAACGCTAAGATTCCACCTCACTACAGTTACAATGGCCAGGATCAAGAAAACTAATAACAACAGCTGCTGGAGGGGATATGGCCAGGAGGGATCACTACTACACTGTTGGTGGGAGTGCAAACTCATTCAACCACTATGGAAAGCAGTATGGCAGTGCCTCAAAAGACTAAACATAAAACTCCCCTATGACCCAGCAATTCCACTACTTGGCATTTACCCAATCATCCAGAAACAAGGGTATACTAAATCCACTAGTACAACAATGTTCATTGCAGCACTATTTACCATAGCAAAGATATGGAACCAACCTAGATGTCCCTCAGTTGATGAGTGGATCAACAAGATGTGGTATTTGTACACAATTGAATTTTATGCTGCTGTCAGGAAAAATGACATCGTCCCATTTGTTAGGAAATGGAAAAATCATATTAAGCGAAGTAAGCCAGACTCAAAGGAACTTAGGCTCAATGGTTTCCCTCACTTGTCATAATCAGTAGAAACCTTGGGCTCTACTAGCAGAGATTTGCAATAGAGCAAAACCTTGATACAAAAGCCCATATAGTAGGACACTAAATAAAACGATCTCTAGGATATAGAAACATAAGCCATATAATGAATGATTGTTGTCCTTAATGTACTATGTTATCTCTCATCTCTTTTGCTGTCCCTTGGTTATCTCATATTGTTACAGTATCTCACTTTGTTATCTGATATATTGGATATATTTGTATTTGGTTATTTGAAATTGGATAGGGAAGGGAGAAAAACAAGATGAGGGGTGGGGGTGGGGGGGAGGGAAATGGGGACCAAGACATGTGAAGGGGTATCAATGTATGGGAATTAATGCACCATCTATCTGGCAAATATCATGTAACCCTTCTATTAATTACAATAAAAATATATCAAAAAAATCTTTATTTGCAAAAGAAAATGGCTCATTCAGGGGCCATACTTTGCTAACCTATATTTGAGAAGAAAGCAGAGAAACTTAAGAGAACCATCTGCCATGTGAAGTGTACATAACTGTATCCCTGACACCAGTAAAATAGATCCATTTACTGTTCATCATTCCTGATAAAGTAGGTATTGGATGAATTATTTCTTTAATGAATATGCTTTTGCTGTATGAATAAGTGCATCAGTCTAGTTGGATATAACCTCAAAAAACTTCAATTTTGGAATTTCTTCTTTTAATCAAATTGCTAGAGTCTACTATCTGCTTTTTTGCTCAAACGGTATAGCCTGGTATAAAATGTTTACATCTAGTGTAATGTTTTTATAGGACAAGAAAATCATTTTCAAGCACATTTCGCAATCAATTTCTGGAAATGGAGAGAGAACTTGCTTTCCATTTAACTTGAATGAGGTAAATGCCCTTCATTTGAAATTCATCAATGTTGTCAAAGCCAGTCCTGGTGAAAACACAGGTGCTGTTTTTCCATAAATTATTTGGGCCTCCATGGAGCCTAAGCTAAACAGAAACGGCAGGGAGTTTACAAAATTGTTTTCTATATTTGAAAATGGCATCTAAATGGGAAATGATAAGGGGGGGGGGGTATCTGGCCAGGTGCAGGCTTTTGTAGAGAGAGAAAGACAAAAGAGGAAGAAGAGCCTAGAATGATTTTTATCTCAATTTGGTGCCCTTCTTGCAGGAATATACTGAATTGCTAAGTAAAATAGCTAAAATCCCATTATAGGCACATACAATTACAACAATCTCACAAAATAAGTAGCTGCTAAATACCAACCATTCTAGTCTGAACTTCATCCTGTGTTGGGAATTCCAGAGAACTCAAATCCTAGGAGATACCATTTTGTTCCAAATGTTTATTTCTTCATGTTTGAGTACTACAGGGACAAAGTTCTGATCCTATCCAAAACACTGCCTCATAATTCTAGAACTAGTTTGCCTTTTAAATACCTGTGAGATGAATCAAATCAGTTTTTTTAAAATTTGTCTGTCATATACCCAAGGAATATTGTGAACGGATAAAAGTTTCAAGGCACTCATACACGCATAGAGGAAAGTACTCTTTTGAACCCAGGACTTTCGCTGTAAGTCATTTCACCCTGAACATTTTCTGAGATGTAATTTCCTCGCCTATAAAAGATGCCATCAAGCAAGATCAATGCTCATCATACCCTAGCATCTATCAGCATCGTTTTCTAAGGAGCTGGCTGAACTACGGATCATTAGGCACATAGAGTTAGAGTTTTTGATTTGGTAGTTTCGATGGGCCATAGAATTTGATTGTGCAACTCACTTCTAGACACTGGAGATGTGGATTAGTGAACCACACTTCGAGAATCAAGGGGCTGGAAAATCCTAAAAGCAACTTTTCAGAAGTGTCAGAATCACATTGGGATGAGATGCTGTCCAAAGAAAGAAGAAGCAAGTAGATTTTTGGAAAACGCTGATAACTCCTTCAGTCTTTTAGAAAAGCTTGTATTTGCCATGGTGTATTTGGCATGGTACAAGCCTCATCAAGACAAGAAAGAAAAACAAAGTAACTTTAAGTTCATCTTTACTATACATTCAAAACAATTTAATTTTAGTTCCTAATATTTCTTGTAATGAGAATTTACTTAGACATATACTACGTAATGAACGTTTTGAATTCTGAGGATCTCTGTTCAAAGCTAGCCAAGTCGGGAAACTCTATGAGATTCTAACCACCTGCCAAAATAAAACCAGAAGTGAGGTCATGGCTCAAGTTAGAGTTCTAAACTTGTGTCAAAGAGTGTCACGGACAGTACCCAGGCCCTGAATTGCAATTCCCAGGATAAGCATGTAAAAACAATTTATATTTCTGTTGGGCAACAGTGGCTCATGCCTGTAATCCTAGCTACTCAGGATGCTGAGATTTGAGGGTAGAAGTTTGAAGCTAGTTGAAATCTGAGCAGGAAAGTCTGTGAATCTCTCATCTACAATTAACCACAAAAATCTAGTTGTGGAGCTGTTGTGCAAGTGGTAGGGCTTCAGCCTTGAGTAAAAAAGTTCAGGGACAACATCCAGGCCCTGAGTCAAGCCCCAGGACGGGCACACACACACACACACACACACACACACACACACACACACACACACCCCAACAATAATAATATACTTTTCTTTCTTTTAAGTTAATTTTCTTAGGTATTTGTTCATAGTAACTAAAACAACCTGCACAGCCTTCTTGTAAAACAGGGTCTTGTGACCTTTGAGCATCAGGTCATGTGACAATACGGAGTGAGAGACATTATTGATTCCCAGACATATATGCCAATTCCACTAAGGCAAGGTCGCATGAAGATTTTGAACACAGATGTAAACAGAAGCTTTTGAAAAAGTATGCATAAATCTCCAGTCTGTGCACCTTTCTTGGCATCTAAGCCAGAATGATTGCTGTGACCTACAAATAGTTCCCAAGTAGTGCTGTAGTCTCTGCCACCACTTTCTCCCTGAGATCTTCCTGTGTGACCTATCCTGATGTTATTCTATTCCTGCAGTATTCCAAATCTGCTCTTAATTCATCCACTGGGCATCTTACTTTCTCTTTCTTTTGTCCAATATATCATTTTGGTATACTTCTTTACATATTTTAGATATTTATTCAAATGTTTTCTCACACTAAGGCTGTTCCCTGTTCCTCTATTTTAGAATGTTTACACCTTCTAACATTCAGGACATCATACCCTTTCATACCAACCTTTTTGCTCCTCTCTGTAATACTAATCACCATTGTATACCCTGTGCATTTATTTGGTTATTATCTCTCCTTGTCTTCTCACTAGTATGTGTGCTGCATAAAAGCAGGTTGGTTTTGTCTTTATTTTTGTCTGGATTTTCAAAAAACAAATGCATGTTCTCCCAGTGCTTAAAATAATACTGGGCTTACAGTATGTGCTCAATAAATCTTTTTAAGTGAGTTAGCAAAATTTGAAAGTTTTGTGATGGTTATCATTGCTAATATTAGTAGAAGAGAGCACTAATAGTTTTATGAATAGCTGGACTAATAAATTCCTATCAATTAGATAAAAGATACTCCTATCAATTAGATAGAAGTGTGAGACACATTATTTGGACAGTCTTATCTTTTCAAAACTTCCTCCATGAAACTCCCTTTTCAATGAATGAGAACTGATGTTGATTTTTTTGGTAGCTTCTGTTTGACTTTGTGTTAGAAGTATAGGCTGTTAGAACCAAAGGAACTTGAAGAAGGGCAAAATGATTTATTGAAGAACAACATCTATTTTTTCTTAGTGGTTCCTTCTCACTAAAGCCAAGGACGGCCATTTAACTTGGATTTCAGAAATCTCAGCCTTTGAATTGTAGGTTGATGGGGAAATTTTAACAAGTTCCAGGTGTTACAGATAATAGCCAAGAATCACTCCAACATGAGTGATCATGTAGCTTTTTCATCGCTGTATCAGTACCAAATCAAAATGATGCGTAAGTTCAACATTTCAGTTATTAAATACATAAAAATATTTCATTGACCTGTAAATATCAGCTATTGTGCATCATACTGAACAGACAAAACAAAACCCATGACTTTAAAACACTCAGCCATTGGAGGTAAATAATCAGTGTTTTGAGTTGGTATAATCGCACCTACTTTACAAATGAAGAACATTTGGTTTGATCCTTCGAAGGAAGTTCAAGACAAGGTACAATGTACAAGTTATCATGGAAGATAGATGAGAGAAAATGGAGAAGACTCGGGGAAGGCCAGAAGAGCTCAAAGGCTGCAATGCAGGTCAAGCTTTTATGAAAGAGAAAAGGAAGAAAGAGTTCTTTTCCACTGCATTATAGTCTACAGAGTTCTGAAGGATAAGTGAGGCCTCTTTGGACCAAAGTCAGCTCTTAGGGGAGAGTTCTGTGATTCCCTAGAAAGCCTGATGTTTTCAGTCCTTTTCTAGAGACCCTTTCTCATGCACATGGTGGCATATTTCAGAGCTTGTAGCCTCTGGGACCACTAGTTCATCACATGGTTTTTCCTGGAGTCAGAGATCATGTCCACTGCATGAAAACACAGGGGACCTAGGAGATGATTTCACTGGGCACTCAACAATAAGGAGTGGCACAGTCTAAATGAAGCTCTTTGGCTCCACAAATCACGCCTAATGTCCCTTAAAGCTGGAAAATACCGTCTTAGATTTCAATTTGAAAATATTTGTTCCAGTAACGCAGTGATAAGTGGAAAAACAGGAAGGAGGCTGATGCAATCATTTACAAAATAAATTTTGGAAATCGAAATTGAAAAAGTGTAGCAGCAGAGTGTGGGAGGAATTCAGTACCGTTTAATCAATGGAATCAACAGGACTCAGGTACTGACTGGGTTCTGAAGGAGAAAAAAGACTAGAAAATATAAACATGTGAGGAGGTTTAGACTACTTGCAGAAATGGGTGATATATGGCTTGCAGAGCAAAAAAGTGAATTATTTTTGAATACATTGAGCTTATAAGTTATCATATACCCTACAGTTTGCTAGGAGGAGTAGAATTCTTTACATAAATACAAAACATATTTTGTCTGTTTTCAGATTCTTAGTGATATTTTGTATACTTGGAGACAACCCTGGGAGGTAAAAGCTCAGGAGACTCATATCCAGAGCGTCATGATACAAAACTAGCCCAGGAAAAACGTAAGATTCCATCTTCAAAGAAGCCTAGCAAAAAGCCAGGCTGGATGTGCACCTCAATTGGTTCATCCCCAGCCAAGCAAGAAAGCTAAGTGAGTCCAAGGCCCTCAGCTCACATTTCAAGTACCAGAATGAGAGACAGAGTTAGAGAGACAGAGACAGAGACAGAGAGAGACAGAGACAGAGAGAGATAGAGAGACAGAGATAGAGGAACAGAAACAGAGAGACCGAGAGAGAGAAATCAAAAGAGGCTTTGAACAACAGAGTTAAGCTCCCAGGTTTATTATGTGAGGAAAATGAGAAAACGTCCTGAATAACATTTTAGAGGTCGCAAGCTCTTAAGCATACTTCCCAAATAAATTTGTTAGGGGTTTATGCCATTTCACAGAGATGAACACTAAATTTGATGGTGAACATTCCCAAGGTCACTCAGATATTACATGAAGAAGCCAAAATATGATGTTTAGTCTCTGGCTCCCTGCTCCTGCATGAGTTATGGGAAGTTCCTAAATTCAGAAGTTGTAAATCATAACTGTTCCAGAAGGACCTAAGTGATAAGCCACAGATGCATGTTATTGAAGACTGACATTACTTATAATATGCAAGTGACTTTACAGTTAAAACCTTACCTAAGTCAGCATGACACCAAAGGATAGATCTGACCAAATGTGGTGTATGCACTTGGTAGGTAATTCACACTGGTTCATAGGGGAGAGGTATGTGATTTTTATGACTCTATTTTTATGACGACTTGATGAATGGCAAAGGCTTAGCTTCCACTGCACGCAAGTTTAAAGCTCAGGTTTGGGTCGAGAATAGTAGAAAATACATATAATACAATCTCAAGGTGATTTCAAAGACACATATAGCTTCTCCCCAAGAAATAAATTTCTTTTTATATTCATAGACAATATGAAGAGATGGTAAATGCAGAGAAAGCAAGGGAGAGCCAGCTACTGAGAGAAATATAGTATGAAACAACGTCATGTATTTAAAGCATGTTTAAAGTCACCTCTGAGGAGAAAAAAAATCACAACAGAAAACAAAACAAACAAAAATACTTCTCTTAAATAAAAATTTTACCTTCACAGGTGCTCATCTGAGAAGAAAAGGAACACCTGGAGCTGTTTCTTCCTCTGTGATGTTGCTGTCACTCATAAGGTCAAATCATCCAATCTGATATATCCTTCCTCACATCACTCAGCCCTATAGCATCTGAGTTCACATCATGTGGAGCATTTCTTCCCATTTGATATTAGATTCTCCACCTCCTAAGTTTTGTTTGTTTCTGTACATAAAGTCCCAAGTGACTGAATGATAGTTTGCAGTGTCTGTACTTTCAATTTTTGAATGGCATAGTCTCCTTTATGAATCTGCTGTACCCAATAACTTTTCATTGCCTAGGCACATGCAATTTTGCACGTAATTATTTTAGGGTATACTTGGATACTAGATGAAAAATTTCATCCGTAGATGATGACCCTTTTGATGGCAGGAATCACAGAATATAACATCACAGGACTTACCTCAAGCCTGGATATAGAAAAGCATGACAGGTTGTATATCAGAAATATATTAAAATATAGATTTTGTATGTATTTATGTATTTATATATATATGTATTTATATTTAGACTCACAGAATGACACTATAAAAAAATGGACAGTTGCCAGACATGGTGGCTCATGCCTGTAATCCTAGCTACTCAGGAAGCTGAGATCTGAGGGTCATGGTTCAAAGCCAGCCTGGGCACAAAAGGACCTGAGACTCTCATCTCTAATTAACCTCTAGAAAATGGGAATTGGTGCTGTGGCTCCAGGGATATAGAGTGGTAGCCTTGAGCTGAAGAGCTCAAGGACCTCTCCCAGGTCCAGAATCCAAGCCCCACAACCTATCAAAAAAAAAAATCCGCAGTGAACTTCTAAAGCAGTATAGCAGTTCTGCATGATGAGTATAAGTCATTTGAAGTCCAAAAGGAAACATGTCTTATCAAATAAGAATAAACAAGACTGCAAAGATGGTAGGGTGGTAGGGGAGTTTAGCTGTTCTCTTTCAGTCTTTATGCTTATTCTCAGAATTTATAATATTCATAATATTATCTGAAATTCAGACAGATTGAACTGAGGCCTCTAAGATGCCTTAGCATTGAAAACAATCACTTATCTTGGTGACTTGAAAGATGGCTAGATGTTATGCTTTCAGTGTAGGTCA
The DNA here is from genome assembly GCF_031878675.1 of Megascapheus bottae. Classification (NCBI taxonomy): domain Eukaryota; kingdom Metazoa; phylum Chordata; class Mammalia; order Rodentia; family Geomyidae; genus Megascapheus; species Megascapheus bottae. Next base: position 54,081,653 of record NC_143521.1, read on the forward strand.
TGCATATGTGTAATGTACTATAAACTTGAAAGCTATCTAAAATGAAACAAGAAAACAAAGGATAGGATGGTCAGGGAAGGTAAGACATTGATTCTTGGAACATGACTCAATTTGAGACAAAAAGTTGTTCAAGGCCAAGGAAATTTCCATCTTCTTCCATCAGATCAGTACAGAGAACTTAACTTGTCCCTGCTTATGATTTCTCCCGAGACAAGCTGAAATGAAAACATAGGATTTCTCAGCATGGCACACACAATTGGAAATTTTCTGTGCTTAATTCCTTATTTTATCCATAAGTGAATATCTTCAATTGCCAAGAAGAAAAAAAGCAGAACATACAAGAAATCCTTACCCTATGTGAATAATTGTGTCAAACCTGGTCTCTTAATAGATTGTCCCTGAAATCAGGAATAAAGTGTGATTGCTCTCTCACTTGGCTACTTGTATGTTATTATAATCAGTTCGCTGAATCTGAGGTTGGCAGTTCAAAAATTTCCCCACTTTCCTTTCCAAAGATAAAGTGGAAAGTCCATGCATTATCCTGGGCTTTTATATTCAGTTACCAGCGAGTAAGGAAAATGGAAAGACAAATTATTTTAATGTATCTACGTTCCTTTAGAACAAGTTTCCTAATTCTATTTCTGTACCCAAACTATGTTTGATATTGCAAATGACTCATTTTCATTTTTCCCCATAGCTCTGTTCCAAGTACACTTGAAAATGCAGTGGAATCTAGTGGAAATACTGCTTGTGAAAGGGAAGAATTCAGGAAGAGGAAGATAGGAAGGTGAAACTGACAGAAATGCAGTGTAGACCTGTGTGGAGGTACATAAGGTCATACAGGATAAGACTAAAGGAAAGGATCTCTAGAATATGGAAATAAGAGCTTTATCTTGTGTGATTGTTGTTGTTAATGTTCTATGTTATTCCTCTTCTTTTTTGTTGTTCTTTGTTTAATCTCATATTGTTATCTGACTTTGTTACCTGGTATATTGTATTTATATTTATTTGAAATAGGAAAAGGAAGGGGGAAACAAGATGATTGGGAAGGGCTGGGGGTAGGAAAATGGGGACAAAAACATAAGAAGGGGTATCGATGTGTGAGAAGTAATGCACCCACTATCTGGCAAATGTAACTGTAACCCCTCTACACATTACCTGACAAAAAATAAAAAACATATTAAGTAGTTGCTCAATGGGATTACAACTCCACAAATCAGGTTATGAGTGTGAACCGACTTGGTCATGGTGACCCTTTCCTTGGTTCTCTCCATTTCCACTCCCCTCCCTATCCTCAAGTTCTCTAAGTCTATTTTTTACATTGAATAGGATGGCTGCACTTCTTCCTCCTTCCTCCTTTTATTCCTGTGCCCCCCCCCAATTTACTTAGTTTCTTTGCTCTGTTCTTCAACTGGTTTCTAACACAGGCAGAGAATAGGAATGTTATTTATTGAACTCTTCAAAGCCTTAAGACATCCCAGTTCTGGGCCTCTTGTAACTGCATGTTTGCTGAATAAGTTTATGAAAGAATGTATTAATATATTAAATTTGAAATTGTGAAAACAGAGGAGGATCAAAGAGGGATTTGGTGTAGACAGGGGGATATAAACAATATAAAAGGGGGAAGGGAGTAGGAAGAAGAAAGAAAAGAACAAAAAGGGGGAATTTGTTGAGGATACTTAGATTATCTCATTAATCTTCAAAATAATTTTGAGTGGGTAAAATGGAAGAAAGGGGATATAATTTGAGTTTCAGAAAAAAATGTAAGAAAGAAACCGAACAATGAACTTTCTAAACAGTAGAGCATCCAGAGGGCATAGATTCAAATAAAAATCAGAGATCAGAGATAGAGTTGCAGAGCGTTCATAGATGGTATGGGATATTTTTGTTTACTGAAGGATGAGAAAACAGCTTCACTATGTCACAAAGTGAGCTGAAAGCAAACTTAAGACTAGAGATCTTTTTGTTGTTGTTTTCTTTTTGACTCTGAACTCAAAGCCTTTCAGTTCCACAGGCTGCCTTTTATAAAATGTAAGGAATTTCAATGAAGTTCAAGGGGAAAGACATACAGGAAGATCAGGGAAATCAGATAAATGATGGAAAATGTAGCATGGGACTAGAGAAGTGAAAAGACTCATTTCTAATTCACAGATGTTTAGCTTTATTCAGTGTTTAGTATTTGTGATTTAGTGGTGGTTTAGCACATAAACCAGGAGAGCAAAAAATAATGAAAGTATGATGCTGGCAGTCCTATCCATCAATCTGAAATATAGAGTCCTGACAGGGCTGCATTCAAGATCAAAAATCTTTGTTTGGAACAGCCTGGTATACCCAACCAAATACCAATATTTCATAGTCCTTTCATCTAAATTAGAAAAAGAAATGTCATCTGGGGGCTGGGAGTTTGGCCTAGTGGTTAAAGTGCTTGCCTAGCATGCATGAAGACCCGGGTTCGATTCCTTGGTACCACATACATTGAAAAAAGCCAGAAGTGGTGCTGAGGCTCAAGTGGTAGAGCTCTAGCCTTGAGAAAGTCCAAGGACAGTGCTCAGGCCCTGAGCTCAAGCCCAGGACTGGCAAAAAAAAAAAAAAAGAAATGTCATCTGTCTAGAGCATAAGCTCAATTGTGGTATCCTGTCCTAAAACTAAAGCAGCCCAAAGTTAAAGGGACAACCATGCCATTTGTGAGGAATGTCCCTGAGCATTTTTATTTCTGAAATAAAATTGTGGAGTGGGACAAAAACAGTCATTTTTACTTGAAAGTCAAAATTTGATTTGACAGTCATTTTTTCATGGTTTTATGTGTTGAGGTAACAAATAAGGAAGCATTAGCAGTCGGTCACAGTGTACTTTCTCTGGGTTTAATCCTATCATGTTGTGCATAACATACATGAAAAGAATTTTCATGTACTATGTCTATATACTCTCTGGCCTTGTAAGAATGTGCCTCTTCTTAGCAATCATGTACAGTGTTTAGAAGAATGCTCACAGATGTCCACAATTCTCTTTCCTACAAATTAACAAGAGTAAATATCAACCCAGGGGGAAACATTGGTTACTAGGAATAATTATTTATTTCTGAGCTGTTAATATTTACCAGATACATTCTTAGATGTTTTAACACAAATTTCCTCCATTTAACTCTTCTTCCAGTCTTTTCAGAGCTACCTTATTGTTGAACTTGCAACCCAGGAATTCTGTGGTACAGAGAGGGAAAGTAAATTATCCCAATTTCCATAGCTAGTGGAAAGGGCCACTGGTTATGTTCCAAGCATTTCATAAATGTGACTGAGTTTTCACAGAAGCTATGAAAGATAAATCATAAGTTTCATCTTGCCAAAAATAAGTTAGAATAATGGGCCTTAGGTAATATGGACTGGAAGGGCATCAAAAGAGGCATTTCTGGTAACTAATTGGTGCACTTTCCTTTAAATCATCCTAAGGCAACCAAAAGAATTTTTAAAGGACGATAGGGATAATGAAAGATCTGTCACCAAGCAAAAAGTTACAATTACCTAGAAGAATTAAGTTCTGTTGTTGTAGTGCACAGGAGGTAACTCTAGTCCAACTGTAATGCACTATATATTTCCAAATAGTGGTGGAAAATATGGTCATAATATTTCCTGAACATATGGGAAAATGGAACCAAATAACTTGGGACTATTGGGGTTGAGACAGATAGGAAAGAATGAGGATGGATTGAGAGGGACTGGTAAGAATGTCAAAAGGGGTGACAGCAAGACATGCCTGATGCATACACTATTTTGTTCAATGGCAGCTCCTTTGAAGATAATAAAAATATTTTTAAATGTTCTTTTTTATTGTATTTTATTGTCAGGGTGATATATAGAGGGGTTGCAGTTACATTCATCAGATAGTGAATACGTTACTTCTTGAACATTGATACCCATTCCCATGTTTTTCTCTCACTTCCTCTCTCCCAACCCCCTCCCAATCATCCTGTTTTTCCCCTTCCCTTCCCTATTTCAAGTAAACAGATTAACCTGTATACAAAATACCAGGTACCAAAGTCTGATACAGTAACAAAGAAATTAACCAGAAGAGGGGGGAAAAAAAGAGAAGAAATAACTTCACATTGCACATTAAGAACAACAATCACAAAGATAAGTAAGCAGCTGGAGCAGGCTTGAAAGTTTGAAATAAACCAAAGCATAGGTACAGCATTGGGCGAGCAGAATTTCAAAGTTGGAATTTCAAACCAATAAAGAAATCACGGGGCAATCAATAAACGGGATGTCCTAATAGCTCCCAGGGGAGTGAAAGTTCTCCTCTGAAACCTCACATTAAAAGCTAATTCAAAATACTTTAAAGTTATTAGTGAGAACTGAGGGTGTTATCTATTCCTTATTTCTTTTTTAATTTCTTTTTTATTTCAATGTACAGAGAGGTTATATTTATATTCACCAGATAGAAGGTGCATTACTTCTCACATATTGATATCCCTTCTTATGTTTTTGTCCCCATTTCCCTCCCCTCTACCCTCATTTTCCCCCTCCTATTTCAAATGAACAGGTAAACATCGATATAATATACCAGGTAACAATTGGGATACTGTAACAATATGAGATTAACCAAAGGACATTGTCTATTCTAAGCTCTAGTAGATATAGAAAGCTACTAAAATTTAGTATCATAAAAGCTTACTGCTCTCTGATAACAAGAAATGCATTTTCAAAAGGACCAAAGTCTAGCTGGGGAAAACATACAGTTAACATTATGGAAAAGATATTACTGACAAATTTCTGGAGTGAGTATACCAATTAACTCTATTGCAGCCAAGGAAGTGAGTTTAAAAGGATGTGGATGATAATATACAAACACTGTTTTCCTTGTGTCCACACAGGTCAACATGTAATATTAGCTTGTGATTTAATGCTGAAAAAAACAGCCTACCTTCAGCAATGGTCCATATGCCCACTCATACGCCTTGCAATTTCTTAGTTCTCTCCTGGAGTGGGTCTGCTAAGAACACACAGCATTTATTATTTAAAAATGCCTTCATTGAACATTCACATTTCAAAGACTTTTCCCCTTGTTTCTGAATACTATTGTGAAAATTCTATTTTTTTCCCTGTCACTTTTTAGGGTGTCACTTACTTGTTTTCTACTTTCCATATTTGTGTGTGGGGGGGGTCATGAGGTTTGAACTCAGCCTGGGCACTGTCCCTGAGCTCTTCAGCTCAAGGCTACTGTCTTACGCTTGAGCTGAGCCCCACTTCTCGTTTTCTAGAGGTTAATTGGAGATAAGAGTCTCACAGACTTACTAAGCCAACTCAACAGGCCTATTTCAAGCTCTGAAATAGAAATGGCAATTAGAGAACTTCCACCTAAGAAAAGCCCAGGGCCAGATGGATTCACAGCTGAATTCTATAAGGTCTTCAAAGCAGAGCTCACACCAATATTCCTCAAGCTCTTCAATGAAATTGAAAATGAAGGTTCCTTACCAAACTCATTCTATGAAGCCAGTATAACCCTCATCCTCAAACAAGACAGAGATTCATCAAAGAAAGAGAACTATAGACCTATATCTTTGATGAACATAGATGCAAAACTTCTCAACAAAATACTGGCCAACCGTCTACAACAACTCATCAAAAAAATTATACACTATGATCAAACTGGATTCATCACAGGGAGGCAAAGCTGGTTCAACATACGCAAATCAATTAATATAATTCAACACATCAACAGGAGCAAGGACAAAAATCACATGATTGTCTCAATAGACGCGGAAAAGGCATTTGACAAGATCCAACACCCCTTTATGTTAAAAGCTCTGGAGAAACTAGGAATCCATGGAAAATTCCTCAATGTAATAAAGGCTGTGTATGAGAAACCCACTGCAAGTATTATACTTAATGGTGAAAATCTAAAGCCATTCCCTCTAAAATCAGGAATGAGACAAGGATGCCCACTCTCTCCACTCCTCTTTAACATAGTTTTAGAATTCCTAGCCAGTGCAATAAGGCAAGAAGCAAGCATAAAGGGGATCCAAGTAGGGAAAGAGGAAATAAAACTATCCCTCTTTGCAGATGACATGATTCTGTATTTAAAGAATCCTATAGACTCTACTCCCAAGCTCCTTGAGCTGATTCAAAACTTTGGAAGAGTAGCAGGCCATAAAATCAACCCTCAAAAATCAACTGCCTTCCTTTACACCAACAGTGAGAGGAACGAGGCAATAATCAGGAAAGAAACTCCTTTCACAATAGCCTCAAAGAAAATAAAGTACCTAGGAATTAGCTTAACTAAGAATGTAAAGGACCTTTTTGACGAAAACTTTAAAACCCTAAAAAAGGAAATTAAAGCAGAACTAAGGAAATGAAAAAACCTCCCATGCTCCTGGATTGGAAGAATCAACATTGTGAAAATGACAATCTTGCCAAGAGCTATCTACAAATTCAACGCAATACCCATCAATATCCCAATGTCATTCTTTAAAGAGATAGAAGAGGCAATCCAAAATTTCATATGGAATAATAAAAGACCCCGTATAGCAAAAACACTTCTTAGCAGAAAGAACAGCGCTGGAGGAATTTCAATTCCAAGCTTTAGACTCTATTACAGAGCTACAATTATCAAAACAGCTTGGTACTGCCACAGGAACAGGCCTGAAGACCAAGGGAATAGAACTGAGGACCCAGATATTAAACCACAGACCTATGGCCACCTAATCTTTGACAAGGGAGCCAAAAAAAATAGAATGGAAGAAAGACAGCCTCTTCAACAAGTTGTGCTGGCAGAACTGGTTAAGCACCTGCAGAAAACTAAAGTTGGATCCTTCTTTGTCACCCTGCACTAGAATTAACTCCAAATGGATCAAAGACCTGGAGGTAAAAGCTGACACACTGAAAACTTTACAGGAAGGAATAGGAGATACACTAGGCCTCCTTGGTACAGGTCGAAACTTTCTTAATAAGGACCAAGAATCACAACAAATCAGAGAAAGGCTGGATAAGTGGGACTGCATTAAACTGCAGAGCTTTTGTATGGCAAAGGACATAGCTAGCAAATTAATTAGGAAGCCTACAGAGTGGGAGAAGATCTTCACCAACCAAACAACAGACAAAGGCCTCATATCTAAAATATATCAACAACTCAAAAAATTGAATCACTCCAAAACTAACCTCCAAAGTAACAACCATCCCATTAAAAAATGGGCCAAAGACTTAAAGAGAGTCTTCTCTGAAGAAGAAACAAAAATGGCCTATAGACACATGAAGAAATGCTCAACATCTCTGGTCATAAAAGAAATGCAAATCAAAACAACTCTAAGATTCCACCTCACTCCAGTTAGAATGGCCAGGATCAGGAAAATGAATAATAAGAGATGCTGGAGGGGATGTGGCCAGGAGGGATCACTACTACACTGTTGGTGGGAGTGCAAACTCGTCAGGGATTTTTATGGATTTTATTGATCTTTAAAATTTTGCCATTTTATCCATGTTGTATACCTTGGATATTATTAATAGTTTTTATTTAATATAGCAATAACAAGGATTTCATGTCAGGGGAGTTATTATCTTAGAAGCAAAGCTTGGAAAGAGTCCCCAGCATACTCCTCAATGGAAAATAAAGACACATATCTTGGCCATTGTTAAATGAAGTATTTCTAGCTATTCTTATCATTTGCCAGTAGTATCCCAGATATATACTCCTTCAGAGTATATATATCACCTAATTTCTGTTTGAGTAGAGATACCCAGTATGGTGGTTTGAACACTGGGAAACAGATTCCAGTACGAGCTGCACCAGTAACCCACTAGGAGGTTGGACAACCCATCTCCCATCCATGTACATCATTTCCTCCTCAGAGAAGTAAAGGGTACTATAAAATCGAAAGAACCCAGGCTGTTTCTGGTAAGAAATAAAGAAAAAAATCATATCAAATCAAGTAAGCCAGATCCAAAGGAACATAGGCTCATTTGTCAAAATTAGTATAAACCTCTCCAAATAGAGGATTACAATAGGGAAAAACCTAGATACATAAGGCCATATAGGATAAGGCTAAATGAAAGGAGCTCCAGGATGTGGAAACAAGAGCCATATAATGATTGTTGTTCTTAATGTACTATTTATTTCTCATATCTTCTGTTGTCCCTTGGTTACCTCATATTATTACAGTATCTTACATGGTTGTCTGATATATTGTATATATATTTATTTGAAATAGGATAGGGAAGGGGGGACAACAAGATGAAGAGAGGGCTGGGGGGACAAAAACATGAGAAGGGGTATCAATGTTTGTGAAGTAATGCACCTTCTATCTGGCAAATATAATGTAACCCTTCTATTAATTACGGTAAAATATATTAAAATTTTTTAAAGAATAAATAATGGAGTAGAAATCCATCAGATTCCCTTTCCTAGAAGGTCTATATGGATACTCAAGCATTGCCACTTAGAAGTTTCCTGTCCTGGAGGAAAATATTTGGACAAGAGATTGTGATGATGAGAAATTACCTCTTAAGAATTGGATTCAGACTCTTTCAAATGTTAAAGCAGGGGATGGGGGGGTGGATAAACACACTTGGGAAGCCAAAGAAAATCTTTAGTTAGATCTGCTACCTATTATCTTATTGCTCTTCCCCTCATCACATAAATTGAATTTTTATGGTACTTGGGTTTGAATTCAGCGCTTTGCACTTACCAGGCTTGCACCCTAGGCCTTGAGCCATGCCAACTGCCTTTTTTGCTTTCACGTGTTTTTAGACTAAAATTTCCTATTTCTATGCCTGGACCATGATCCTCCTTTTTATTCTTCCCCAGAAGAGTGCATATTACTGCACTCAGAATTTTCTATTGGTTATGATGGAAGAGGGAATCTCTTAAAATTTCTGGCCGTGCACGACTGCGCTTAATTTCCTAAGTAGCTAGGATTATAGAAAGAGGCCAGTACCTCCAGTCTATAATTTGACTGTTTGGGGCAAGTTAGCTATTTATAACTTGAGACTCTTATGTCTTCCCTAAACTACGAAATGAGTACAGTTTGAATAAATACTACAAAAGATGAATATGAACATTATGGCCTAAAGATATGAATCATAAGATGATTATGTTATGTAAATGAGTAGTTATAAAGCTCTAAAAGCAAAGTACAAGAATCCTAAGCCCTGTGCATGTAATTCTTCAGCCTAACATACATAATCCATTGCTTTTGCATAATACATGCACAGATAAATCATACCAACCGTCAATATATTTATTGTCAGTACCTCACATCCCAGTATTTTCACTTTTACTTTCTAAGTCAAATGGCTAAATGTGGGAAAATTAAATGAGATGATTTTTCACATTTATTTTGCTCTGCTTGCTTCTGTAGTTACATATGTAATTAAATATTACATAAACTGACACATCATAGATATAAATAAAAATTACTATTATGTCTCTTAAAACCAAGTTTAATATTTTTCATAGAGTGCATAAGGGTAACTAAAAAATACATCCAATTCCATGGAAGTAAGATTATAATTTTTAAAATCTAGGAAAGAAGCAATACTAATCTAGAGAAAGACTGAACTCATATTACCTCACAGCTGTCATTAAGTCATAGTTGACATTAAGAAAACTGAATTCTGGAAGTTATAATAAATTCATTAGGATTGAGCTTACATAGAAAATACAATGAGGAATTCTAATGAGAGGGTTGTATTAAATAACAGGTCTTACCCTTATATCAAAACATTCCTGAATTAGTACACATTGTTCTGTTGTAAACTATAGTGAAATATTTGGGAGAGGCATGTATACTTTCTCATTTTTTTTTCCAATTTAAATGACCTTTCCAGTTCGATAACCAGTGACTAGTGTTGTGGCATTAAATCAAAGAAATAATACTGAAGTGCAAGAAGATAGTTTCAAAAAAGTGGGTTCCAAAATTAAAAAGGAGGGCAAGACACACTTTCAGTGAGAGCAACAAGTCAAGAATGAGCTATGTCTATTGCTGGGTCTTCCATTTGCTAGGCCCTTTCTGTTACTCTCGTGCATGTTGGGGAGAATGATGAAGTGCTCCCCAAGTTGGCTGAGCAGAGGGATGTCGACCCCCACCAGCACTTCTTCAGAGAGGGGGCAGAAAATTGTCACCCATTTCTTTTCTAGGCTACATCATAGTTGCAGAGTCTCACACAGCTGTGAATAGCTAGGCCTGAAGACTCACAGTAAGTCTGGTGCTTGCACTAAGCCTGGGCTCAGATGTCCAAAGCAAATCCTCGTCCATCATCCTGGGTCAGTGAAGCTTGAAAGTGAGAGCCAAACCCTCAGACACCATCTGTGGAAGTGGAAAACCTGTGAAGCTGAAGTCAGAAAAAAAAATTGGCTTTGAGGTTTGGCTGTGACTCTTCCCAGTAGGAAGATTCTAGTCTAGTTATAAAATTGCTCGGGGTCTAAATCTCTTCACCTATGAAACATTCTCAATAATTTCTACCCTGACTGCCTCCAATGTGTCTTGTAAATGTGAAAAAGAGACTCTTTCCTGGATCTCTTTAGAAAGGAGCCTCTCAATTTTCTTAGGTTCACAGACTATGTACATTGCATATCAGGGCTGCATTCTCTCCTCCTTCCTCTTTTCATTCGTGTCCCCTCCTCCCCCCACAGGGTTACTCCCCCAGCCACCACATTTCAGTGCCAGTTTTCTGGGATTCATTTTCTTGGGCTGTGAGTTAGCAGTTCAAAGGAACTGCTTCATTGAAATTCTCCATTGTGAATGCCATCCTTAGGATAATACATTTGTATGCACTTCCATACAACTCCATATTTGTTTACTTGTACATTTATTTATAAGTTAGTTCTACCTTGTAAATATGAGAGAACGCATGCGTCCTCTCCTTTTGTCTTTCTGGGCCCATCCATTTCTTTGCAAATGATATAATATCATACTTCCTAATGGATTTGTGAAATTCTATTGGGTATATCTACCATATTTTCTGCATCTGTTTACCTTTCAAGGGGGACCTGAGCTATTTTCATATATTAAGGAAACTGAGGGAAATTGGAGGGAAAGGGATAAAAACAATGAAAAGAGTGACATCATGCAAGATGCATTGCACTTATAAACTGATTTGTTGAATGTACAAGTACTTAAAGATAATAAAAATATAACTTTAAAAGGAGCCCTTTTATCTTGGTATTTACCTCTCTGCACTTTTCTGTTACTGGTTACTCCAGAGTGAACATTGACGTTAACTTGTGGGTATATGCCCTTGTAGACTAGCTCACTAGTCTACTAGTTTACTAGTTTACTAGTTAGTGGAAACTGCAACCTCTGTTTCTCCTTGCTGTAGTAAATTGACTCATCCAAGGCTTCTTATTAGCAAAGGCAGACTTGCCTCATGGATTTATTTGGCATATCAAAGAATAAAGGTCCTGCTCCCCACCTCATTCTTCTTTTCCATTGTCTATGGAGACTTCAACCAGGAAGTGAAAGTCTATCCATATTGAGAAGTTTCTCACATGACTGACTTTTCCTGTTCTGTCAGAAACCACCCAGAGGAAGAAAGGACAAATAACTAGTAGGATAAATAAACAGAACAAGAAAAAACCACTCAGTATAGGGAAGGCCAGAGGAAGAAATGACTTACTCTTTACAAAGCAGAACTAAAAAGTTTCCAAGATAAATATAATCATTTCTGTGTCATGAACTGTTGCATATATAAGGGAGGGGACAACAGTTATTCGCCAATCTCAAAACTGTTACCGTTTGCTTGATCTTTTCACCCATGTCCTAGAAAGTAAATGCTCCCCTCCACCAAAAATACAGCATGACTCAGATGAATGATCCCAAAGCCACACGTAGAACCAACTTCTGTGACATGTATTCTCACCTAAACATACACCAGCTACTTTGAGAAATATATTGCCATCTTCTTCTAGAGACAAAAAACTAAGGCATGGAGAGTTGCTGTCCACTGGCTGTGGGACCAAACTGGTCAGTTTTTTAAGCTTCTGGCTGAATTTCAGTCAATAAAGGCAATGGATTTGTAATCCCTAAATCCCACCAGTTATCGTTAACCACATTACCTTCAGTGAAGCATAAGGAGAATAAACATAGATCAAGAGCAAAAATTCTTTAACGGGATGGTTGTTACTTTGGAGATTAGTTTTGTAGTGATTCAATTTTTTGAGCTGTTGGCATATTTTAGATATGAGGCCTTTGTCCGCTTTATGGTTGGTGAAGATCTTCTCCCACTCTGCAGGCTTCCTAATTAATTTACTAGCTATGTCCTTTGCCATACAAAAGCTCTGCAGTTTAATGCAGTCCCACTTATCCAGCCTTTCTCTGATTTGCTGTGATTCTTGGTCTTTATTAAGAAAGTTTCGACCTGTGCCAAGGAGGACTAGTGTATCTCCAATTCCTTCTTGTAAAGTTGTCAGTGTGTCAGCTTTTACCTCCAGGTCTTTGATCCATTTGGAGTTAATTCTAGTGCAGGGTGACAAAGAAGGATCCAACTTTAGTTTTCTGCAGGTGCTTAACCAGTTCTGCCAGCACAACTTGTTGAAGAGGCTGTCTTTCTTCCATTCTATTTTTTTGGCTCCCTTGTCAAAGATTAGGTGGCCATAGGTCTGTGGTTTAATATCTAGGTCTTCAGTTCTATTCCATTGGTCTTCAGGCCTGTTCTTGTGCCAGTACCAAGCTGTTTTGATACTTATAGCTCTGTAATAGAGTCTAAAGTTTGGTATTGAAATTCCTCCGGCGCTGTTCTTTCTGCTATTGGGGTCTTTTATTATTCCATATGAAATTTTGGATTGCCTCTTCTATTTCTTTAAAGAATGACATTGGGATATTGATGGGTATTGCGTTGAATTTGTAGATAGCTCTTGGCAAGATTGTCATTTTCACGATGTTGATTCTTCCAATCCAGGAGCATGGGAGGTTTTTCCATTTCCTTAGTTCTGCTTTAATTTCCTTTTTCAGGGTTTTAAAGTTTTCATCAAAAAGGTCCTTTACATTCTTAGTTAGGCTAATTCCTAGGTACTTTATATTCTTTGAGGCTATTGCGAAAGGAGTTGCTTTCCTGATTGTTGCCTCATTCCTCTCACTGTTGGCGTAGAGGAAGGTAGTTGATTTTTGAGGGTTAATTTTATACCCTGCTACCCTTCCAAAGTTTTGAATCAGCTCAAGGAGCTTGGGAGTAGAGTCTTTAGGATTCTTTAAATACAGAATCATGTCATCTGCAAAGAGGGATAGTTTTACTTCCTCTTTCCATACTTGGATCCCCTTTATGCTTGCTTCTTGCCTTATTGCACTGGCTAGGAATTCTAAAACTATGTTAAAGAGGAGTGGAGAGAGTGGGCATCCTTATCTCGTTCCTGATTTTAGAGGGAATGGCTTTAGCTTTTTGCCATTAAGTATAATACTAGCTGTGGGTTTGTCATACACCGCCTTTATTATATTGAGGAATGTTCCATGGATTCCTAGTTTTTCCAGAGCTTTTAGCATAATGGGTTGTTGAATCTTGTCAAATGCCTTTTCTGCATCTATTGAGACAATCATGTGATTTTTGGCCTTGCTCCTGTTGATGTGTTGAATTATATTAATTGATTTGCGTATGTTGAACCAGCTTTGCCTCCCTGTGATGAATCCTGTTCGATCATAGTGTATAATTTTTTTGATAAAGTGTTGTAGACAATTGGCCAGTATTTTGTTGAGAAGTTTTGCATCGATGTTCATCAAAGAAATAGGTCTATAGTTCTCTTTCTTCGATGAATCTCTGTCTGGTTTGGGGATGAGGGTTATACTGGCTTCATAGAATGAGTTTGGTAAAGAACCTTCATTTTCA